>NC_043024.1:70570-100570 GCF_006345805.1 Octopus sinensis
ATTATATCTATATATTATATATGTAATATATATATATATATATATAATATATATATATATATATATATATATATATATATATATATATACAACAACAATTGAGGAACGGCTACAATAGGCCGTTCGACCCCCTAGAAATACAGCCAGGGCTCCAACCGCAAATAGTAGTAGTTCCGAAATCAAAGGAAAAATTAAAAAAACATTTACCCTGTTCTTCTTTAGACAATGCATTGTTTCGGCGTTTTTTAGTGGTAAACCAGCCTGATTAAATTAAATTAAACTTAATCAAGTCAATCAGTAAAGGAGCCAGAAGGGACAGAAATTACACGAGGCAGCTACCTTCATGCCTAGGTAATATCTGACCTAAAATTTTCAAAATCATCGTACTCGCGCCAACTTGTCGGCAGCAAATATAAACTGCCGATTCAATTTCGGAATTAATCAGAAAATTATCAATTAATCAATTGACAGTAATTTCTGTCCCTTCTGGCTCCTTTAATGATGAGCGCGTTGGCCTTTTGGAAGATTGACTTGATTAAGTTTAATTTAATTTAATCAGGCTGGTTTACCATTAAAAAACGCCGAAACAATGCATTGTCTAAAGAAGAACAGGGTAAATGTTTTTTTAATTTTTCCTTTGATTTCGGAATTACTACTATTTGCGGTTGGAGCCCTGGCTGCTATTTCTAGTGGGCCGAACGGCCTATTGTAGCCGTTTCTCAATTGTTGTTGAATTTATTCATAGTCTCTGACTATTTCCTCTTTCTCACTAGACCGCTGGTGGCAAAATAATTTCTATTGAATTTTTTGCTACCCTAAATTGATTTATATATATATAATATATATATATATATATATATATATAATATATATAATATATATATATATATATATATATATATATATATAATATATATACATGTATATATGTATACATACATATATATGTATATGAATATTTAAGTAGGTGAATGAATTATCCTATGTTATCGTCAGCATGGAAAATTCGTTTAACGAAACCTGGGTAGCAAATCACGTCAGAGAAAACACGGTTGATGAGCGACCTGTCAAGGGTAGAAACTCCGGGTTCATGAGCAGAAAGAAATTTGTGTGTTGTATATGAATAAATGAAAGAATGGAGTCAAACGGAGATGTTAACAAAATTCCTTTACTTTCGACACATGTTTCGAAGACAGCATATTCATTCCGAAGAAGGGAGCCCTCGACAACAAGACAAACAAAAATTCGATGATGCCTACAATGCACCCTTATTCCTTCAGAATGAAAATATGCTGTCTTCGAAACATGTGCCGAGAGTAAGGAATTTTGTTAACATCTCCGTTCGACTCCATTCTTTCATTTATTTATGTATGTATATATTATATATATATATATATATATATATATATATATATCTATATATATATATATATATATATATATAAATAATATAAGGGTAAATAATTATTAATTTTAAAATTAATAATATTACCGAGTAGTTTCGGTATGGAAATCTAACATTATCGGTAGGGACTTTTACAAAAAGTTCTTTATATCTATATATATATATATATATATATATATATATATATATATATATATTAATTGTTATCGCCATATTAATATGGCATTCTTATAGATATAAGAATAATCGCTGCCGCTGGTCAGCTCCATGAGGCCACCGCCATCAAGATAGCTATTGATACACGATCTGTATCCATTATAACCTTCGAACAAGGGAGGTCAGCCGCTTCACACTGCCAGTCCGACAGCTACAGACGCGTTTCGGGGTATTGCATTGCCCCTTGTCAATGTAACGCAGTCAGACCCGCAGGTGTCGCCACTGACGTCTCTGTTCGAAGGTTTCTATGGACTTACACGCGCGCGCACACACACACGTGCATCACAGCATTGACGGTATTGCTGTTACCCCACTGGCCAGGTGAGCAGGCCAACATTCTCCACTGGTCAGGGTTACCCATTTACTGCTGAGTGAAGGAGAGCCACGGGAAAGGAAGTGTTTTGCTTAACAACACAATGCAACACACTCACCACTAAGCCACGCGCCTTCATACACACACACACATACACACACACACACACACACACATTCGCACACATACACATGTATATAGACTGAACCACAAAAGAAACGTCGCGCACATACTAAGTAGAAATTAGTTTATTAGCAAACTGCCATAGCGTTGATTGAAAAGTGCTAATTAAGAAACCGTTCTTTCCTAATGATAAAACGCCATTTCAAGAAACATGTTTGACGTCACATGATGTCACGTGAATACGGAATGTTCTGGATCCAAAGTGATGAACTCAATATCTCGTGTGACCACCGTTAGCATTGATTACCGTCAGGCATCTTCTATACATTGAAGGCACCAAGCGATTGATGAAGACCATGGGGAAAGCAGCCCCACATTGTTAAAACTTGTAGTGAGTTGTGCCGCAGTTGTCGGCCCTGGACGGATGTCATTTAACCTTCTTTGAATCTCGTCCCACAGGGACTCTATGGGGTTCAACTCCGGACTTAGGACAGGACATGGCAGTATCTGGATGTTGTGCTGTTGGAAGAATCTTTTATCAACCTGGCAGTATGGGTACGTGATTCCGATGACACAATGTGAGGCCTCAACAGTAGGTCGATGTAGCGAGCAGTGTTTAGTCCAATGCTCCGGCCTTGGCCGATGTGTTTTGGAAGACCACTGGCCCAAGTTTCTGGTTGAGTGCAATCCCGCCCCATACCATGATGCTCTGCCCCCCCCCCCCATGAGTCTCGCCACTACACAACCATCGGCATGACGTTCACCCCTTCTCCAAACCCCAGCTTTGCCATCTCTCTCTCTCTCTCTTTTACTCTTTTACTTGTTTCAGTCATTTGGCTGTGGCCATGCTGGAGCACCGCCTTTAGTCGAGCATCTGTTTTGTTTGTAGCATTGTATCGTTCTCTCAGCAGCGCAATTGTCTGAATACAGCAGTTCAAGTTATTAGCAATGACCCATGAACGTTGACCAGTATGGAGAAGTCCGATGGCTTGCTCCCTCTGATTTCGTATGTCTTGGCATGCTTGCCGCGTTCGGGATACGAATGATTTTTTTTTATTGCCCACAATGTGCCAATCATAGACGGGGACAATATAAATACACAGAGGGGTCGCGAATAATTATTACATTAAGATAAAGATATCATAAAAAATTTATGACATAAAACGGATGAAAACGCAAAACAATGGGACAATACAATGGAGTGGGGGCCGGGTACAGCTTTGGCCCCGCAAACCCCGGTGCTCCCTTGAAGCTTTGCCTTACTTCCATGGTTTACAATCAAGAGGAGTCAGCCATTGTCAACTTTCGCGCCACATCCTTCCATCTTTTTCCATATATATCACGCGACATACACTTCCTCTCCCGTCTTATTTTCCTTTTAAGAGGGAAAATAAAAAAGCTCGCTAGAGCGAGACCGGAGATGGAGGTGCCTGTTGCTACTCCTTTCATTCTTGTCTTCCAAACCACCTCTTTTGCTATAGCAACCACAGCGAGAAAACAAACTTTTCCTTCTCGATTTAAGGAAGAAGATGGAACAATCTTAATGATTGACTCGGAGGACAGATGTACTCCTCCTAGACATGACAGCAGCTGTTCGATGTAAACCCACAGTTCCGATATTCTCGAACACTGCACAATCGCGTGCAGAACGTTTCGTCGTTCTGTTCGCACCTTGGGCACGTGGGCAGGCAATAATCACCATGCCTTGCGAGTTTATCTCGAATTGGTAAAACCCCTCGGTAACATTGCCAGGCCAGAGGCTTTTGGAAATTATCCAAAGGCCCCGGCCCGAATGTCGGAACAGGCTGGCGAGTTAAGTAACGTCGAGGCCCAGAGGACGTCGTCGCACTTGCCCCCTACCAACCCTCTATAAAAGAACCTGGTGGAATCCCCGCTGCTGGCATTACCCGTGTGAGAGAGGAGCACGAGAGTCTGACGGCACTCGGCTTACCATTCTCCCAACCTTGGTCTTTGCTTGATCCACGTTTCCAGTTCACCGAAACTAGTAAACCTGGGAGGCATCAGTTTAACGAACGGAGACCATACCCGTTCACCATCAAGATAGAGCCATAGATGCCTCAGCCTCAGCACATGTCTGCGCATCAACAGCTAAGAAATCCATAGCCCTCCCTTTAGCGGCTGTTGTCATCAGATAGAGCGCCTTACAAGCGGACTTGTACCCTTCCACAAAAAGCGGAAGAGCAAGCGCTTTAGCTTGCTTATCCGCAAAGCGGGGAAAGGCACGACCGTCAGGCGGTAGGTGATCACAGATGCGATAAACACATTTGCGACCTCCGCCTTCCCTTTCAGAAATAGCCACCGCTCAGACCAGGTCCGAGTTAGGAGGGTCACCCTACTCGCCACCACACTCCAATTCTTCTCTATCTGGAGGTCCGTCCAAACAAGACCCGTAGCATTTTAACCAGTCCCACCGTCCAACGTCCGACGACGCTGTTGGGTGACACCGACTTGCTCCTCCATGTGCCGAGTTGCAAGCCGACTGATTTATCCCGTTTAATTTTTGCGCCTGAAGCCGCTTCGTAATCCTTAATGGCTGCACCTAACCTCTGTATGTGGTCCACCTCGGATACGATGATGGTGATGTCATCCGCAAAGGTAGAAACCAACTTTGCGTACCCTAGATCATGCGGGATGTCCCTCATCCCCCCCAATTTCCGCAGCGAAGGCTCCAGAACCAACACATACAGAAGTGGGGAGAGGGATAACCCTTGACATACCGAGCGCTTGATTCAGAACGGTTTCGCTCGAATGATCGAAAATATATATATACACACACACACACATATATATATATATATATTATATTATATATATATATATACATAAATATTTATACATACATACATACATGCATACATACATACATACAATACATACATACATATATATATATATATATATACACATATACACAAACACATACGCACAACACAAACATACGGACACATATAGAATACATGGTCCAACTTTTTGAGTGATTTGGCTGCTATTTCCCATTTAGTGAGTCGACCGACTACATCGATGTTTCACCAGATATAAATAAATTCGTTTAATATAGAACGATGATTCAATTATGCTGCGTTCGTACTATTCCATGGGAAGAATTTAATATGAAGAATGGCCAATATCGCGGATATTATTGGAAATACTACGTTCATAAAGCCACACATCAATAGACATATATACATATATATATAATATTTATATATATATATATATATATATATATATATATATATATAATATATATATTATATGTATATGTATATATGTATATATTGTGTATATATATATGTATATGTATATATGTATATATGTATATGTATATATATATACATACATATATATATATGTATATAATATATATATACATACATATATATATGTATATATATATATATACGTACATATATATATATATATATATATATATATATATATTATATATATAAATACATTATATATACATATATGTATATACATATATATACATATATAATATATATATATATATATATTATATATATATATATATATATATATATATATATATATTATATTATATATATACATATACATATACATACAGATATGTACATATATGTATATACATACATACAGATGTATATAAATATGCTGTATGTATATATATATATATATATATATATATATAACGCCTACACACACACATATACACCTGCATACACACACGTGCACGCGTGTCAGAGAGATAATCGCATACAGATGCACATAAGCTTTCACACACAAATACATACCCATTCACGGATACACAAATACAATCGTTCCCGCTCCCCCCCCCCCGCCCGCGCGCTCACTTCCAGCTCCAATTGTCATTTTGGAATCTAATTATCTACAAATATTCCTTCTCCAAAGATCATAGTTACGGCACCACCAATCTCTTGGATATCGATATTCTGTCAATAGTTTTGGAAACAGATCTCATTATGTTTTATAACCGCTATCGATTATTTGTTTTTAGCAAAACACACACTACACACACACACACACACACACAGACACACACATAAACTCATACACGTGCATGCACCCGCATGTATATACATATATACACACTCAGAGACTTTGTTAAGAAGAAAAAAACAATTAAACAATTGTTTCGCATCAAAACATTCACTCTTTTATGAACAATTAAGAATGAAATTAAATTTTCTCCTTCCTGCTCTCTCTCCTTCTCTATCTCTCAATCTAGATCTATTTCTGTTTATCTGTTTGTGTATGTCTCTATCTCTTCCTGGCTCCCTTTGGCTCTTCATCTGTCTGTCTGTTTATTTGTGCCTCTCCCCACCTCTCTCTCTCTCTCTCACTCCGTCTTTCTTTTTTATCTCTTTCTCTTTTTCTGTCTGTCTGTCTTTCCCTCTTTTTCTTCATCTTTCTTTTTCTCTCTTTTTCTTTCTATGTATCTCTGTATCTAGCCATCTCTCTTCCCCTTTCTGTCTGTTTTCTCTCTCTTCCTCTCTCTCTCCTCTCCTCTCTCCTCTCTCTCTCTATATATATATATATATATATTATATATATATATATATATATATATAAATATAATATTATATATATATATATAGAGAGAGAGAGAGAGAGAGAGAGAGGAAGAGAGAGAAAACAGACAGAAAGGGGAAGAGAGATGGCTAGAGATACAGAGAAAGAAAAAGAGAGAAAAAGAAAGATGAAGAAAAAGAGGGAAAGACAGACAGACAGAAAAAGGGAAAGACTGATATATATATATATATATATATACATCAGTCTTTCTCAGTCATTTTGTCTCACTTTGCATTTACGTATATATATATATATATATATCTACCATTTACTCTATCTCTCTGTCTGTCTCTTTTCCTGTTTCTCCCGACCTCTCTCCATGTCTCTATATCTGTATCTATCTCTCCCCCCTTTCACTCTCCTTCTCTCTATATCTCTATCTCATCTTGTTCCTTTCTATTTCCTCTCTTTCTCCCACACACTTTATACCTTTTCATATCTCCATTTCTCTCCTTCTGAAAAGAAAAAATAAATGTCCGTGCATAACGGTATCATCCTTCCTGGGAGCTTTTAAATTACTCTTTTAAGCTTCCAATTACTCATAAGTCCTTTTATTCCAATAGCTTCCTTCCCCGAACAGCTGCTCTCTGGAATTCAGTCTCATCATCTTGTTTTCGAAATATATAATCGAGTTCAACATGGTGTGCCTTCTTCTTTCTTCTAGGTTAGAATCTTTGGTGCATCGTCAAAAATGTATCTTAGTTGTGTCTTTTCTATAATTATTTCCCTTGTCATAGCTCTCCTTTCTCGAGACCTTTAAATGTATCACATGCTTCTCAGGCTCATCGTTTCTCTGTCGAGCTTCCTGTTAGTTATAGGTCCTTTTATTCCGTTAGCTTCTTTCCTCCAACTACTGCTCTCTGGAATTCACTACCATCGTCTTGTTTTCGGATTCAGAATCGAAATGTTAACACATGCAGTCACTTCTTTCTACTGTGTTGGATTCTTTGGATCATCATCGAAATGTATCATCGTAGTAACTTTCCTAAAATAAGCATTTCAGTGTTCATTGCTCTGACGAATTTCTCTTCTAAATCCTTCATCAAAATCTTTAAATGTATCACCCGCTTCTCTTCTTGGGTGCAAAGTTTCTTTGGCGAGCTTTCTGTTAGTCAAAAGTTCATTTATTTTAATAACCTCTTTCTTCGAACTGCTGCACTCTAGAACTTACTTCCATCGTCTTAATTTCCTCTTTTCTAAGAGATTCAGTCCTTTAAGCTTTCTGCTAAATCAACTCCTTTGGGGTTTGTAGGCCACTGTCTTTTCCTTCTTTTTTTTTTTAGTCTCTCACGCTACAGTCGTTTCAAGCCCTTTTGGGGACAAAACCGTATATATAAAAAACAAATCTGGACTAATTTTTCCAAGTCACCCTACCGAATTTTCCGAGGCCTTGCCGGCTTTCGAAAACCATGCTGATTTTCGGAGACACGAAAATATAAGATGTCCTTTACATTGAACCCAACTGAACATGCATTTACATGGTTAATGTTTCCTTGCATTTCTTAGAAAGGTTACTCATAAAAACCTCTGAGTTTCTTGAAAATAGTTAAGGAAAAATACCACAAGCCTTTTAATAACAACTCGCTTGAGATCTATTTTGCCTTTGAATCCCCAATCGCGAAGGAGATAAAAAAGAAAAGCAAAGTAGATCTCGGCGAATTTTTAATTCAGAACGTAAAACCAGAGGCAATCCTGAAAAGACGAAAGAAATGTCAGCATTGCTAGCGATTCTGCCAGCTCGCCGCCTTTTTCATAATCCCTTTTACTAAAGCCACAAGGCTTGAAATTTTGGGGGAGGGGCTAATCGATTATATCAACTACAGTACGAAAATGGCACTTATTTCATCGACCCCCGAAGGGGAGAAAGGCAAAGTCGACTTTGGCAGAATTTGAACTCAGAACATAAAGACAGACAAAACGTCGCTAAGTATTTTTCCGCGTTGTGCTAACGATTCTGCCCACTCACCGCTTTCCAAAAACAAGCAAAATAATGGTATATATACCGTTCTAAATTTTTCCTTACTTTAAGAATTAATTAAAAGCATAGGCTGTATATTTCAACAGAAATATGGTAACAGAAGTGTTAATAAGAATTTAGCTTTATATCGTTTATTACAATTCGAATTTGCCTGGATATTGGATATGTATAGATTTATAGGACCTATATTGTCACATTGATATCATTAAAGAGACGTCAGGCAATGAGTTGGCAGAATCCTTTGCACGCCGGATAAAACGTGTAGCGGCATTTCGTCCGTGTTTACGACTGGGGTCAATGTAATCGGCTTACCTCCTCCGCCAATATTGCTGGCCTTGTGCTAAAATTTGAAACCAATAATATTTTAGAATCCAAGGCGGCGAGTTGGGAAAGGCATTAGCACACCGAGACTTTGCCTTTCATCCTTTCGGGGTCGATAAAATAAGTACCAACTGAACACTGGTGTCGATGTAATCGACTTACCTTCTCCATCGATTTTACTGGCCTTGTGCCAAAATTTGAAAGAATCTAAGGTGGTGAGTTTGCAGAATCATTACCACACCGAACAAAATGCTTAGAGCCATTTCGCCCGTCTTTAGATTCTATGTTCGAATTCTACCGAAATCGACTTTGCCTTTCATCATTTCGGGGTCGATAAAACAAGTAGGAATTGAGCACCGGCTTCGATGTAATAGATTTAACCCTCCCACGAACTTACTGGTCTTGTGCCAATATTTAAAATCGGTATTATTTAAGAATCCGTTGAAACGTTTATGGCGACGAAAAAGCAACAGCTACACGTATAACAAAATGTCTCGTGACATTTAATTTCATAATTTATACATCTTCATTTTTGGGGAATCGAAAATACAAAGTATTAGGCGTGAATGGTGGCATCTGAACCTTCGCCAAACATACATGGATTAGTTTCCCATGAGTATTATCTGAAATCAGCAAAATACTGGAGAAATTCAGCTAAATTAAAGGGGCATTCTAATATAAACAAACAAAATTGTTTCGGCTTTAGAATAATTTTTATTTCTTTATTGCCCACAAGGGGTAAACATAGAGGAGGACAAACAAGGACAGACAAGCGGATTAAGTCGATTATATCGACCCCCAGTGCGTAACTGGTACTTATTTAATCGACCCCGAAAGGATGAAAGGCAAAGTCGACCTCGGTGGAATTTGAACTCAAAACGTAGCCTCAGGCACGTGATTGTCTTTCATCCTTTCGAGATCAATAAAATAAAGTACCAGATACGTACTGTACTCGATAGTATTGGCTAATCCCTTCTCCTAACATTGCTGGCCTTGTGCCAAAATCTAAAACCGTGATATTGGCATGTGGGCCTGGAGGTTAAGATGTCAGGCTCGAAGTCATACGACCGCGAGTCCGATTCCTAGATAAGGTGGTGCATTGTACTTTAAACTACATATTAGTTTCACGCTGACCGAATATAAATCTTTGTGAATCGGGGAGGAGGGAGAAAAAGATGCCAGTGTATATCGTAAAAGCATAGGACATGCTGTCGGCCTCACTTGTGAAGAGTAAGTATACAGTATACATGTGTGTGTGTGTGTGTGTGTGTGTGTGTGTGTGTGTGTGTGTGTATACATGCGTGCGTGCGTGCGTGTGTGTATGTATATATATATATATATATAACGTGTATACGTCTGAGTATTTTTTTTGCCTATCTGTGTGTGATAATTACATATACACTACTCATATACATGCATATATATGCATCTACATACATGCACACATCCATTCACGCATACATATATGTATGTATATATATATGCATATATATATATATATATGCATACACGTACACATACATATATATACGTATGTATAGATGTATGTATAGATGTATGTATAGATGTATGTATATAAGTATATATATATAATATATATATATTCATGTATGTATATATATATATATATATATATATATATATATATATATATATATATATATATATATATATATATATGCATGTATACATGTTTATATATATATATATATATATATATATATATATATACACATATATACATATGTATATACGTATATCGATCCACGGTTAGTGCGTTTAATGGTTTATTTCATTCCATTTATTCTGTTTATTCGTTATTTACTGCCTCTTCTTGTTGTGTTTATTCTATTCATGTTCGTTTATTGCTTTCCATTCTTCCACTCCTCAAAATCTCCTAAAACGCCAAACCATACATCATCTCGGCGTCCGTCTTTGATTTATTGCTCTATGAAATTTTTCCTTATATTAAAAATTCTTTGTTAATCTCCTCCCAATTTTCCAAACAAATTTTAATTATGTTGCCCATCAGATATATATATATACAATAACTCCATTAATCTTCATAACAGGCCACATTTGTTATCTTTCGAATTAATTTCTAAATAACTTTGGATATCATATACCTTATATAATATGTAATATATAATACATGATGTATTATATTCTTTACACTTTTGCTTGTTCAGATGATTTGACGACGACGACGACGACCGTGCTGGGAAACCGTTTAGAATAATTTTCATTTCTTTATTGCCCACAGGGGGCTAAACATAGAGGAGACAAACAAGGACAGACAAAGGGATTAAGTCGATTACATCGACCCCAGTGCGTATCTGGTACTTATTTAATCGACCCCGAAAGGATGAAAGGCAAAGTCGACCTCGGTGGAATTTGAACTCAGACGAAATACCTATTTCCTTACTACCCACAAGGGGTTAAACACAGAGAGGACAAACAAGGGCAGACACACGGATTAAGTCGATTATATCGACCCCAGTGTTTCACTGGTACTTAATTTATCGACCCCGAAAGGATGAAAGGCAAAGTCGACCTCGGCCTTTCAACCTTCGGGGTCGATCAAATAAGTACCAGTTACGCACTGGGGTCGATATAATCGACTTAATCCCTTTGTCTGTCCTTGTTTGTCCTCTCTGTGTTTAGCCCCTTGTGGGTAGTAAAGAAATAGGAAATTTCGTCTGCTGTTACGTTCTGAGTTCAAATTCCGCTGAGGTCGACTTTGCCTTTCATCCTTTCGGGGTCCATAAATTAAGTACCAGTTACGCACTGGGGTCGATGTAATCGACTTAATCCTTTTGTATGTCCTTGTTTGTCCCCTCTATGTTTAGCCCCCTGTGGGCAATAAAGAAATATATATTTATTTAGACATTTGACATGCTTAGAGTGACGACCGTTTCGCACCCTTTTTCATGTAGGGATAATTATGGTATGGAATAAATTATACTTACATTATTAAATATATATGTATGTTCTGCATTATATATGCGAATAAATAAGGCTAGCTCCTCAGATCTCCAGGATATCATACTTATACACACACATAAATTCATGTATGTATATATGTACACACAGATATATATAATATATATAATACATACGCACAAACACAAACACACACACACATATATGTATATAGAAAGATAGGTAGAGAGAAAGAGAAAGAGAGAGGGTGAGGCGGAGAGAGAGAAATAGATAGCTAGAGGAAACGATGTTTCCACACTAAAGTCCCTTCACTGATGTAACCAGTCATTGGGGTGTCACTCTAGACGTTTTTCCAGCCAACCGTCGAACCGTTCTCCCAACCGTTTTTCCAGCGGACCGTCGAACCTTGCTCCTTCAGACTACCATTTGTTTCGTAGTTTACAGAATCATTTGGGAGACATAACTTTCGCAAGCCAGGAGGAGGTCGAAACGGACATTTCAGAGTTCTTCGCTTTGAAACCAAAAGAGTTTTACATTGATGGGAGTAAAAAGCATGTAAATAGATGGAAGGAAGTCATAGATCATCAGGGAAAGTACATTGATGATTAAATTTCAATTAAATATAACATTTGATCACTTATTTTCTTTATTCAAAATTCAGACAGAACTTATGGGATGACCTGATATATATAAATGAAAGCTCATTAGAAACTATCTTGTTTAGCGTGCTAGAAATAGCAGCGATCATTATTATAAGCTTATAGCGTTCCAAGTAGCCATATCAACAAAATCACTTCTTTGAAAAATAGAAAAAAAATTATACCGCTATATTAAAGAATTTTCATTTTATCAAAAATATTTATTTAGCAAACTCCGGAAACTGAAAATAGTCTGGAATTTGTGCCTCGTGTCAAAATTATACAGCTATTTTGTGTAATATCATGTATTCATTCAACGCAAAATCACCTAAAAATGATACCAGTATATTAAAAAAATGCTAATTTTATCAAAAATATTCATTTAACAAGCTCCGGAAACTGCTAATATTCATGAAATTGTGTCTCGTATCAAAGTTATATAGCCATTATTAAATTATCATTAATGAAAATAGAGGCGAGCGAGAATGAGAGACTGTTGCAAATAAAAAACGTAAAATGTTGCCTGCAACGAATTAATACTGTTTATTATTAAACATTAAAATGTACTCCGCAGTGAATGCAATGAATATTTAAATTCATGAAGAATTGAACGCAGTGGATGTAATGGATATTTAAGTTTGCGAGAATTTGGAGCTAAAAAAATTCAATAAACTTGAGAAATCGAAACTAAGTGCAATTTCTTAGAACATGAATTTATAAAACTATTTCCAGACAGTCAATTTTTTAATAATTGCTTTCTTTTAGTACTTTTAATAATTGTAACATACTTAATTAACAAGCAGCTTTCTCCGTTATCGTATAGATTATTATTATTATTATTAAGGCAGCGAGCTGCCTTATATTGGTCGGAAATTTCCAACTACATTCCTTTGACTTGGGTCCTTCTGGCATAATACCGCTCTTCCTCTTGTCATCCAGGCCGGTACTTGAATGTCACTATTCAGTATTTCGTCCTGCTGTCTCGCAATTCTGTGCAGAGCTGTCAAGTTTTTAAGCCAAAAGCCATGAACCCTGTCTGGGCCAGGCGCTTTCCATTTAGGAATTTTCCTGCACTGATCTCTAATCATCTCTTCGGTTATTGTCAAATCCTCCGGCTGATACACTCCACTCTCCTCTTTTCAGTTTCGTGTTGTTTCTTCCGAGGCCATTATTATTTTTATTATTTAATATTATTTTTATTATTATTATTGTTATTATTATTGTTATTATTATTATTATTATTATTATTATTATTATTATTATTATTATTATTATTATTATTGAATGAAAGAGCAGAGCATGCCGTTTTATTCTGAGACAAAAACCACCTATATTAGTCTCACTTTTCCTGCTTCAAACATTATTATTCCGGTTTAAGAATTCGGAAATATTCTTCACGATTGTACATTTTCAGTAACTCGCCCATCTCTTTGATTTCTCAAACACACACTAGTAATACCGAAAAAGAGGAAAAAGAGAGAATTCTTGTAACCAAGTTACTGTCTAAGAAGTATGGAATCGATAAATCTGAAGCTAAGGTGAAATCTTTTGGATAACATCATCACAGAATGATTCTTCAAGCGAACTAAGAACTTCCAACCTTTCTTTCGATTAAAATCGCCAAAATTTGATTCAAAATGACCTGCGACGTCACACGCAAAGTTGAAATGTATCAATGGAAATGTTATTAAATTTGTCTCGTCTTTGTCTTGGAGAAACAACAACAACAACAACAATAATAATAATGATGATGATTACAACAGTATTAATTTGTATATAGTAATGATAATAATGATGATGGCGATAATGACGACGATGACGACGATGACGACGATGATGACGATGATGATGATGATGATGATGACGATGATGATGATGATGATGATGACGATGATGATGATGATGACGATGATGGTGACGGTGATGATGATGATGATGATGATGATGACGATTATGATGATGGTGATGATGATGACGATTATGATGATGATGATGATGATGATGATAATGATGACGACGACAACAGTGACAATAATACAAATAAAAGTATGCTACTGGGTTGGTGTCCAGCGTAGAATAGCTCAAACTTTTATGGGTAGAGAGGTCCTTTCAAGTGCTTTGAGACAAACAACCCTTCTAGAGATGGTGTCTCCATAGAAATACTTTGCTCTTCATGGGAGTAATGGATAAAAGGATTAAAACAAACAACGGCGTAAATGAGGACGGAACTAGAGGTGACGGGTTTCCCGTGGGTGAGCAGCACAGGCCTGGTCGTCATTATACAGCGCTGCCAGAACAATATGGCGACTAAGATGGTGAATACAGCTGTCACAGGATAGTATTTTTTTAATGCATCTGTTAACGATGAAGAGGATGCCATAAGAGAATACAGAAAGAGGATGCCATGGCATTTGGATAGAAACGCAGGACTCAGATATTACGGAACAGAGACTCTGTGATCAGTTAAGGGCAACAAGGAGGAAAGGGTAGCTTAGAGTATTAGTGGTTGAGGAGATTAAGAAGAGGGTGACGGTCGAAAACGCAGGGAGTGTCGTAGAAGTGGCTACAGCAGAAGTTAACGAAGTTGTATTTAATTGAGATGCCGAGGAGAATTATACTGAGAATATAGCGCAGGAGTGGCTGTGTGGTAAGTAGCTTGCTTACCAACCACATGGCTTCGGATTCAGTCCCACTGCGTGGCACCTTGGGCTAGTGTCTTCTACTATAGCCTCGGGCCGACCAAAGCCTTGTGAGTGGATTTGGTAGACGGAAACTGAAAGAAGCCCGTCGTATATATATATATATATAATATATATATATATATATATATATGTATGTATGTATGTATGTATGTATGTGTGTGTGTGCGTGTGTGTTTGTGTGTCTGTGTTTGTCCCCCTAGCATTGCTTGACAACCGATGCTGGTCACTTATGTCCCCGTCACTTAGCGGTTCGGCAAAAGAGACCGATAGAATAAGTACTGGGCTTACAAAGAATAAGTCCCGGGGTCGAGTTGCTCGATTAAAGGCGGTGCTCCAGCATGGCTGCAGTCAAAATGACTGAAACAAGTAAAAAGAGAAAAAGAGAAAAAGGAGATGAGGAGAGAGGAATAATCGAAGATATCACTTGAAGCATTAAGGAAAATCTGGACATGGAAGTAAATGGATTCAGGAAAGTAGTGAGAACTTTGCTCAAGAGATGGACCCAAAAGATAAATAGGATACCGAGAGAAATTAAGACAGATATTATAGCAGGAACGAATAGATTGAGTAAAGTTTGTTTCTTCTCTACAGGAAGGAAAATAGGACTTGGACCAAACCGTAAAAGAGGGAATGTAGAAAAAGTACCTTGGTGGAAAAGAAGGATAAAGCAATCAGTGAATGAACTACGAAATCATATCAACACCTTGGAAAGGAAGAAACAAGATGAAATCAGGAAGGAAATATATCAGGAACTGGAACGTAGGCATAGGATAAAAAAGTGGTGTCTAAATGTAGTTCTTGAAGAGCTGAAACAAAGACTGCAGGCTAAAGCTACGAAGATCAAGAGATGTGGCTAAAAAACTGAATAATATAAAATCAGCAGATTGTTCTAGTAGGATCACAAAAGCATAACTACCCAGTTCGAAAAATATGTCGGAGAAACTGAAATTGACATAAAAAAACCTACTCCTACTCGGATAGCTAAGATTTTGAGATTGGATCTTAGGTGGTTAGTATCTTCCATGAAACTTAAGGCCTAAGTACCAAGTCTTATAGCCTGTAAAAAGAGAACATGTGAGACATTTAACCACAGGATGCTGTCCACTCTCACAAAATGAACCGAAGCAAGTAAAATCGAGAGCTCTGAGAAGTAAAATGCAAATAATAATGATAATGGGTTCAAATTTTGGCACAAGGTCAGCAGTTTCGTGGAAAGAGGTAAGTCGATTACATCGACTCCAGTGTTCAGTTGGTACTTATTTTATCGACCCCGAAAGGATTAAAGGGAAAGTCTACTTCGGTGGCATTTGAACTCTTTTGAGTTCAAATGCCACCGAAGTAGACTTTCCCTTTCATCCGTCGGACAAAAGGCCGCTAAGCATTTTGTCCAGCGTGCTAACGATTCTGCCAGATTCCGCCTTAACAACAACAACAACAACGACAACAACAACAACAACAGCAACAACAACAATAATAATGATGATGATAACAGGAGTATTAATAATGATAACATTAATAGTAGTAGTAATGATTAATAGTAGTAGTCATGTAACTGTCATATTTATAGTAATAATGATAATAATAGTACTATTATTATTATTATTATTATTATTATTATTATTATTATTATTATTATTATTATTATTATTATTATTGAGTGAGAGAGCAGTGTATGCCATCAAAGTGACACTGGGGTAAAATATACGAATCCCAGTATACCCATCATGACTACCCGTCTGATAAGGGTACACCAGGCACATGCATCATAACCATATATGCGCGACATGGTGGTCTCATATCAAGATAAACAGCACATGACCTTGCAGGTGGGGCCCAGTTAGAATTTTCTTCTGGTCGAGAGTAACTCATCCCGCTCCAAAGGTTCCTGAATATGGGTTGTTTAAGGATATTGAACGAAACACCCATGTTTCCAAAGGTGAATTATTCAAACCTCAAAGAATTTCTCTCAACACATTACTTCTGCTCATGATCAGAGATGCACATATCGTCAGCCACTAAGGGACATGCTCAACCGGTTAAGATCAAACAACTGACAAGCAAGTCTGTGGTATTGAGCAGAATATTTGCTGTAGCCCATCTTTTATACCAAGACAAAACAATGTACATGGTAACACTTCCAATCAGTTAAGATCAGAAGCCACGAGAGCCACTGCCTGGTACTGCATTATTATTATTATTATTATTATTATTATTAGTAGTAGTAGTAGTAGTAGTAGTAGTAGTAGTAGTAGTAGTAGTAGTAGTAGTAGTAGTAGTTTTAATGATAATGTAGAAATGTTGTCTGAAGCCTGACATGTTAACGCAGACTATTGTAATTAAAACTCTAATCCACGCCACCACTTCCATTCATGTTGACAAGCAGTATAAAAATAAAAGATCGTTGAAATGGCTGATATCTGCCATAAAAGCACTTCATCTTGCAGTAATTTCAGAGTGACAGCACAAGTCAGCATTTTCCATATTTTTAGCTGAATCAGAATTTGATTGCAATTAATATATCAAAGTCCTGTGTAATCAGCCGTCTCTTGCGAGCGAGTGTGGCTTCATAGCAAGTAGTATTCTTTCGTTGTTTGTTTTAGGCCGAGCGTTTAGTCGCGAACAGCCATAGTAGATATATTCATTCTTGGCTCTGTCTGCCTTTAGCCCAGCAGAACATTACGGATGCGGCAAGGATTTGAACTTGAAATGTGAAGCAATGTAGCTTAAAACGACATGGCTTTTGGCTAGATGGTTTGCCAGTTCTATAATCTATTGCATGTGATAATTTGTACGTATGCTAGTTGTTGTTGTTGTTGTTGCTGTTGCTGTAGCTGTTGAGCGAACGGTCTTCGTCCCAGAGCTCGCAAGATGGGAGAAGTCCGAAACGTGGTCCTTTGCTGTTCGTAAGACCCGCAGAAGAGAAAGCAGGTCAACCCCCGACACCGAAAGCATCGACGGATGAATGAATGCGTATCCAGGCTCAGCAGTTGCGTATGAAGTCGGGGACAAGAAACAGGAAGAAAGAGTGAGAGAAAGTTGGGACAAAAGAGTACAACAGGGGTCGCCATCACCCCCTGCCGGAGCCTCGTGGAGCTTTTAGGTGTTTTCGCTCAATAAACACACACAACGTCCGGTCTGGGAATCGAAACTGCGATCCTCCGACCGCGAGTCCGCTGCCCTAACCGTTGGGCCATTGCGCCTCGACTGTTGTTGCTGCTGTTTTTGTTGTTTATCTTTAGTCTACCATTCTAGAGACCACGAGATGGGGTGAAACAAAGAAAGATTAATTCTATCACTGAAAGACAGGATGGAAGGTCTTGCCCGATAGGATTCTACGCAAAATCTATCTACCAAATTTCACTCACAATGCTTTAATTACTGCTACCGTTTCTTTGTAGCATGTTAGAAAATTTCCCCGCTCAACACCTCTCGATTTCCTACTGTAATCGCTCAACACCTCTCGATTTCTTACTGTAATCGCTCAACACCTCTCGATTTCTTATTGTAATTAACCATGCTTCTGTTTCAGTGAAGTATTGCTAATTTTAGAGACAGAAGAATCAGTACCAATTCATAACCAGTATTTTATTTATCGGTTTATTTATCAACCCTGGAAGGCTTAAAGTTAAAATTGACAGAAATGATAGAATGGACACCTAAACAGCAATTTTGAAATTTTTTTTCTTTTCAAATATCGATAAGTTTGACTTTATAAAGAAATAAATGGTTGAAAAACTTTTGAGCAATGTGGGTACTTTCATACTTAAGCTTCCTTTCCTTTGGTTTATAGGCCTTCGACGACATATCTACGTAGGAGTATTGGCCTTAGGCAAACCAATTTTTACTTCTGGAAAAAGCTGGTCCATTAAATCTAGCCTCTACCCTTTTATCTGTCCAGCACAAGAGGTTCTAGCAGGAAATTTCACTGCATTTGCATTACTCTTGTGGGTCAATGAGGCATGTAAGCCACTACATCACAACTAGAATTAGACCTTGTGGCAGAAATGCGGTTAAGATATTAAAAAATGTTTGTAAATTAATTAATGAATGAAATTGAAATAATGTATTACTTATCAAATGTTTTTCAATGATCCTATAATATTTCGGGAAAAAATTCCCTTCTCAAATAAAACAAAAAGTAGAGCAATGAAAGATTCCAGAAAATACGTTGGAACCAGTGAACCTCCCAGTGGGTTACGGTCAAGACAACGTTTGTTCTTTTTTCAGTTGTTTCGAAGAAAATCAATATAACCGTGGGAAATATAACAGTAGAAAAATCAATTTCTCTCTAAGACGAATAGGCAGGTCGGAACCGTGAGATTCCTTTTTCTCTTGTCAGCATTCAAATTTATCCAAACACTCGAATTAGTTTTGCCGATGCAAAATGACACTTCTACTCTTTCTGTGTAGTTTTTTTCTTCAATTCTACTGGGCAATGCATAAAAAGCTATACTTCAATATTTTCTGTGTGCTATTCTGAATGTTGATTTCCGGTGGATGACAAATCACAAACGTCTCTCTGTACCAAGTGAATTTCATTCCTGGGTTAATGAGCAGATTCCTTTCGTGGAAGTAATACTCTCTGTTGTTAGAACAATGAAGCACCACTAATTTTTTGGAATATAATTTAATCCTTTTTTCACGAATGCATCACTGGAAATTTTTTAATAATAAGTTTACAAATAGCGTATTTTCAAATCTGGAAAAGATCTTTAAGAAAAATAGATAGAGCGAAAAACAATTTAAAATTTTAAAAAATGTTAAAGCAATTAATATTCCACTCTGTATCACAGCATTGATTCAAATACATCAAATTCTTTCATCATTCCGAGGGTCGATGAAATTAAGTGACATTCTAGCGAGCAGAGAATGTGGAAAAAGATAGTTACCCAAGTTTCCACGCCATGAGAACTTAACTTGGAACCTGGTTTTTGAAAAACTAACTTCATTACACTTCACAAGCACATCCATTTATATCATTTCTGAAACGTAGTTAGAGGGGTGATATATAAGGGTGGGGCATGTATCCGTTTCTCTACATGGCAAGTTACACCCGCATCACTCCACATTTAGAATGGGGCTGGAAGAATTAACATCGAATACTAAATCAATCGATTCAGTGGGCGGGGCCTTACATCAGCGAGACGGACCGGTGCGCTGTAAAATTATCGAGAGGAAAGCCCCAAAACGCTACATATTCTCTCCTGAAGACACCTGAAATTTACTAGTTGATCAATACAATAGGCGGAGCTTCACTTCAGTGTGTGTTAGGGGATGCACTGTAAAACCGCCGAGAGCTAGGCCCTAGAACAGTACGCATTCTTTCCTGATAAACTCTGAAATTTACTAGTTAATCCGAGCCGTCAAGAAGGCCCCAAAACGGTACGCATTCTTTCCTGATGACACCTTCGCGTCACTGTGTATATGGGAAGAGTTGGTGCACGATAAAGCCGTCGAAAGGAAAACCCCGAAACAGTAGAGATTTTCTCCTGATGACACCTGAAATTTACTAGCTAATCAATCTAGCAGGCGGGGTATCACTTCAGGGTCTGTGAGGGGTGGACTGTAAAGCCCTCGTGAGGAAGACTGTGAAATAATACGCATTCTCTCGTGACACCTGAATTTTGCTAGCTAATCGATCCAGTAGGCAGTGCCTTATATTGATGTGTGTGTGTGAGTGGGGAGGTTATGAGATACACTGTAAACCCGTTGAGAGGAAGGACTCGAAACGGTACGCACTCTCACCAGATGACCCCTAAAACCTACGGGCGTCCGGTATGGGAATAAGTTCATTGACAGTAGTTTAGTCAGCAAGTTGTTTGAAGGCATCTAAAACACGAGAATGCCATAAGGAGAAAGGCCCCGAAACAATCGGAACACTCTCCGGATGACCCTTCAAAATATTTGCTGGCGGCCGGTGTGCAAAGATTTCGAATGGCATCATTTCAACAAGCAAGCTGTTTGCAGGCATCTAAAACACGAGAAAACCCCCCGAGAGAAGGATTCCGAGCGGTAGGCACTCTCCAGATAAGCCCTAAAACTTACATGCGTCCGGTAAAAGAAGATTTCCATTGACAGCAAATTATTTGGAAGCATCTAAAACACAAACAACAGAGTGTTCATAAAGAAAAACAGCAACATATCTAACATTAAAAACACGTTAGACTAACACCATCAATATATTGCAGTCTACTGTACCGTCGTCTGTTGCTATAATTTGAAAGGGTTTGAAATTTGTTCCCGACCGGATGTAGACAAATTGACAGGAAACCGCCACCAAAAATTAAAATGTAGAAGCCATAACTTTAAGCCATTTTTAAAGTTTGTTTAGTTTTATTTTTGTTGGATTTTTTATTGATTCTAATGAGTTTGGCACATATACAGTGGTTATGTTTTTATGGTTATATGGTTATATGCATGTATGTATAAGTATATGTGGTTACGTGTCTGTGTGTATAGATAATGTACTGTGTATATATATATATATATATATATATATATATAATATATATATATATATATATATATATATATACAGGGGTTGGGCAAAATAATGGAAACACCTTTAAATTTCAAACAAATTTATTTTAATATGAAGTAGGACCGCCTTTAGCAGTAATTACGACTAGAATTCTACGAGGTATAGACTCGTACAAAGTTTGAATTGTTTCCAAAGGAATTTTTGTCCATTCTTCAGCTAAAACCGTCTCCAGTTCTTGTAGTGATGATGGTGGAGGATATCAATTCCTTACTTGTTTTTCTAAAATGCACCAAAAATGTTCAATAATATTGAGATCTGGGTGCTGTGGTTGCCAGATAAGATGTTCAACTTCACTAGAATGTTCCTTGTGCCATTCAGTAACAAATTTAGTTGTGTGAATTGGTGTATTATCATCCTCAAAGATTGTGTTTCTCTCCGGAAACAGTTCCGCAACCATACGATAAATTTGATCAGATAAAATGCATAAATAGTCTTGACTATTAATTCTGCCATGATGGGAGACCATTGGGCCGGTGGATTTCCAAGATATACCCCCAACCCCACCGCAGATCATTACAGATCGTCTTCCATGTTTAACAGTTGGAAGAAGGCAGTTTGGTGCAAATGCTTCTTTTGGATGTCTCTACACGTATACTCGGCCGGTGGTCGGAAGTAAGGTAAAATAACATTCTTCCACTGCTCTAGGGACCATTCCGGTAGATTTTTGCTCCACTCTAAACGCTTTGCAACGTTTGTTTTTTAAAGTAGTGATTTTCTGATTGCAGCCCTCCCATGAAATCTGGCTTTGTGCAGTTCCCAGCAAACAGTTTTTTGTGGAAACTGGGTTCTCAAGGTAGTCATTAAGCTCTGCGGTAGTTTTGGGAGCTGTATTTTTGTGATCCTTTCTAACAATTCGCATAAGAGTCCGACGGTCCCTATCTGAAAGTTTTGGTTTTCTTCTGGAGTTTTGTTTCGACGAGGAGGTTTTTCCCTCTTTCTCAAAGGCGGTCATTACTCTCGAGACAGTACTTCTTGATACACCAAACATTTCGGCTGTTTTCGTTACGCTAGCGCCTGCCAACAATTTGACTTCTTTGAAAGTCCAATAGATCTGTCCTTTTAATGAATTTTAATTACCTTTTTTCTGAAAAGAAACAGCAATTTTAGCAAAACATTCCCCACCAACAGAAAACCCATACCCCACCAACAGAAAAATACGCCATATTGAAAGATAGGCTAGTGGTTACATTCCGATGCAGTGAAAGAGAAGCGGAAGCTAGGATACTGGAGGATGAATTAGGCGATTCCAAGCCTTCAAAACTGATGGACAGGATGTTGGCATTAGTCCCCCTCCCACGGTGAGTCACCTTCCTTTTTGTTTAAAGAAATATTTCTCCGCAAGCTGCCACCCCAGGTCCTGGTCAACGCCATAGGGTCGGCCCCGAGACGGGGTAGGGTTAAGCATGATGGCATGTGCTTCTACCATGCAAAGTTTGGAAAAAAGGCGACAGAATGTAAACAACCATGTAACTTCAGGACCCCTTCACCAGTGACCCAGGGAAATTTCAGGGCCGCCTGCCATTGAATACCCTCAATGTCTACGATCGCAGCTCCGAACGCAGGTTCCTCATCGACACAGGAGCAGAAGTTAGCGTGATCCCGGCATCGGCAAAGGACCTCCGTCACGGAAAGTGTAGCCAACCTTTAATAGCCGCCAACGGGTCCACAATCGAGGCATACGGTCGTCACACCCTTTCCCTCAACAGCGGCTCCTGAAAATACACCTGGGCATTCACCAACGCCGATGTCCATTAGCCCATAATTAGTGCAGACTTTCTTCGAACACACTTGCTACTGGTGGATTTGCGGGGAAGATGATCCCTCAACAACACATACGCTTCCGTGCCTCTTGCAACATCTGCACATGCCCTCCGCCCCCCGCTTAGCAACAATCTCGTAGACCAAGAACAAATTCTCAGATCTTCTTGTTAGTCGCCCCAATCTCACCACTCCGACATTCTCCAAAACTACAGCCAGCGAAGGGGTGACAAACCACATCTCCACTACCGGCCCTCCAGTGCACAGCCGCGCACGTCGTCTATCACCAGACAAACTTGTAATCGCAAAGGCCGAGTTCGACAATATGGAGGCATTTTGTATAGTATACTCAGATTCGTTCCACGCTCGCAGCAGGCATTCTTCTGTTTTTGTTCTCCTGCCGGAAGTTCTTTTTTTCTGCAGACCAACTTCCTAGGTAGCCCGCAGCGAAATATCTGTCTACAGCGAATATCTGTCTACAGTTCGTCTGTCACGAATCTTTCCCTACACACATGTATGCCTGTTTGTACGTATGTGCATATGGATGTATGAATACACGAGGGGGCTGGCAAGTTCCTAGCTTTAAGGTTGTTGCGAAAGACCTGGTTGGACGCCCAACCTTCCGAGTTCTTTAACATGGCTTAGAAAACCTTAAGGACTACTGCAATAAGTGTATGAACCTGAGAGGGGAATATCTTGAATAAAATCATAATTAACTGATCCTCCTGTAGTTTCTTTCTTTTACCCAAGGCTAGGAACGTTTCAGCACTCCCTCGTGTGGGTGTGTGTATGTGTGTGTGTGTATGTGTATGTGTGTGTATGTGTGTGTGTGTGTGTATATGAATGCGTGTTCACGTACCCACAGCGACAATCCATCCGACGCGCTTGCTTCACAGTGTTTCGCTCTACTCGACTTTACGAATATGACATAGATCGAACCGAGACCGTAACAAAAGTCCTACGCCCAACAGTTGCTAACTGTAACGCAACCACACGTAGCTATGCACATGGAAGAGGTTCTCAACTATCAACTTACCTATTGCTGACTCGTGTAAAGTATCTCTTGCTGGTTTCTGTCGAATCTTCATCGATATGCGACACCGCGTGTCCGTTTTAGGAAGCGCCAACAAGCAGTTGCTTATTGGACAGAAGGTACAATACTGTTTGCCAAATGGCTGCCAGTACCATATCCTTCGGTTATCATATTTCGATGACGTCTCGATCACTTCATTATTGGCATCTTAAAACTCCACTTACATACAACACAGTTCATACAAATTTATCGATTTCACACTTTCCTAAAATCGATAAATTCACGCTGGCTTTAACGAACATTTTGTCTGTGAATCATATCTATTCATGATTTATTTTATAATTTTAAGTGTGAACAATAGCGTCGTTAGTCGCGGTTTTCTTACAGTCCCATCACTGATTTAATGCATTTGTGACAGCCAGATTGACAAGGAATTGTCTCTAGCGGTTCGATTTTTCGCCGATATAATTCAGTGAAAGAGAAAATACATTAAGCGGAGCTCAGCTGGTTTTCAGCGAAGAGTATTCGATTGTTCTATAAACTGAACTACATACAAATGGAATTAACCATGCAAGTGTCTGAGTATTCCATAGACAATTGTAATTTTAATGTAATCGGCAGTACATGACGGACGCGATATAAGTGTTCGCCACCTCCGCCCGACCATTTCGGGACAGCTTTCTCTCGGCCCATCGCCGGCTGAGAGTGGCCACCCTACTCGTTATCTCGTCCCAGTTAGACAGATAGATAGAAAAGGTAGAAAGATAGACAGATAGAAAAAGTGGTAAGACAGGCAGATAGATAGATAGATAGATAGATAGATAGATAGATAGATAGATAGATAGATAGACAGACAGACAGACAGACAGATAGATAGATAGATAGATAGATAGATAGATAGATAGATAGATAGATAGATAGATAGATAGATAGATAGATAGATAGATAGATAGATAGATAGATAGATAGATAGATAGATAGATAGATAGATAGATAGATAGATAGATAGATAGATAAAATAGAAGATCGGGTTCGGAAAGGGAAATAGAACCCACAGTAACCACTCTCGTGAGGAATAGGAAATCAATTCACATAGTAATAAAATAACTATTTAATTTGTGTTCAATATAGATCCAGAATTTTCCGGTCTATGGTATGACGAATTAGTTTTCTCTGTTATACATCTCTATATGAATAAACAATTGTTTTATATAAGTACGTATATAATTTTCAGTATTAAAAACTAATGATGCTACATTGAAGAGTTGACGAAACGGCTGTAATCACATGGAAATCAAATGGAAATAATAGAACCGTATTCATTTATCATACCTGATTCCATGTTTTTACATATATTTTCCCTGTGTGTGTGATTGTCTTGCACTAAGTTCCAATCAGTATTTATGAGCCAATCCGAGGCTATAGCACAAGTCACTTGACCAAGGCACCATCTGATGGAACTAAAAATCACAACTCTTTGCTTAACGAGCTTTTTAAATATACACACGCAGCCATACAATTTATCTTAAGCATTACAGATATTATAATTCACGTTTTCACAAGATTAGATATAATTTTAGAAAACATGGCTTCCACAACAATAAGGCATTCATTTTGTTTTATCCATTTATAATAATATAATAATATAATAATAATAATAAAATAATAATAATAATAATAATAATAATAATAATAATATTAATAATAATAATATAATAATATAATAATATAATAATAATAATAATAATATAATAATAATAATAATAATAATAATAATAATAATAATAATAATAATAATAATAATAATAATAATAATAATAATAAGGGAGAACACCGGGGGACTTAAGATGTAAGAAGGAAAATTCAGAGCTCCGAAACCTATCCACAAACATCGAAAATAAGGACATCCTATGGAGCCAAAGTTTTACTAACAAAGAATTGGACTGTACTCGAGTAAGTAATACTAATTGAAATTTATTACTATTTTCGAAATGAAATGATGTATTTTGACTCGATATCATCTCCATCTCTAACGCAACACATGTAAACATGCGTGAAACATCACGATCATCCCTGACCCCAAACACCATGTACAAAGGAACTACGAAGAAATTAAATGCCACCGATACTATTCAACCCAAGAATAACAATCGAGCGGTACGTACATTAAATTTACAACAAAAAATGTACGAAAAACTACACGTGCGAAATAATGTGACAACAGAAATAAACGGACCGGTACCCTACGAAAATGACGACCGTCAAAATAATGGGCCGGACGTTGTACCTCATGTCCCGCAAATAAAACCCAAAAGACGTAAATGGACACGTGAGGAATACATTTCTATCTTACACGCATACTTCACAGCAGTACTCTACCCAAAAAATGTAAATACAACAACACATACATATAAAATATGGAAGGAAAATAATAGAGATATAGACTTGGATACAGCAATGAACCCTAATAAATTAGCTAACGTACGAAGATACATTCTCAAAGCCAAAAAAATATCA
The DNA here is from genome assembly GCF_006345805.1 of Octopus sinensis. Taxonomy (NCBI): domain Eukaryota; kingdom Metazoa; phylum Mollusca; class Cephalopoda; order Octopoda; family Octopodidae; genus Octopus; species Octopus sinensis. The sequence goes on from NC_043024.1 coordinate 97,655, forward strand.
GAAATAGAAATAGAACATTTAAAAGAAAAAATACACCAGGAAAATGTAGATAGAAGCCACACAACAATGCCCAATAATATAAACACTGAAACTGTAAAACACGAAGACAAACGCAACATTCCCAACAAACACGATGTAAACAACGAAGGGGAGCCTAATGTTTATGATAATATAATAAATAAAATAATCAAAGAACTAAAAACCACAGAGCTCAAAATGGACCACCGACCATACCTCCCAAGAATAAAAATAAACGCAATAACAACACCAATTATAAACAACATAAACCTAGCCGTCACTGAACTAGCCACTGAAACAAAAAAAAGTGATATCACTGAACTAACTGACTTGATATACGCAGCAGCCACTGCAGCCACAAAAGAAGCTGGATACTCACCCAAACCCGCCCAAACAGGAGTACCACCACCCAAACAAACCCTGTGGATAAATAACATCCAAAACAAAATTTAAAAAATTAGAAAAGACCTGTCGATTCTTAATGAAATCAGCAAACAAGCAACGCTACTGAGCAACAAAAAGAGAACAAAAATGCTCCGCAAATATAACATCACAGAAAAAGATTTGCCGGAGATAAAAGAAAAGCTGCAGCAAGATATCCTTGCCAAAGCTCAAAGGATCCGCCGGTACGAGAAACGCCAACGCTTCTTTGAACAGAACAAAAAGTTCAACTCCGACCCCAAAAAGTTCTACCAAGAACTGGGCAAAAATAAAATATAAGTCACTGCAGCACCAACGGCAGAAGAATTGGAAGAATTCTGGAAAGAAATATGGTCGGCGAACGAACAGCCAAAAAAAAGGAGTATGAAAATAACAAACTCGGCATCTGAACAACTTTGGACCCCCATAACAACTAAAGAGGTCACCCAGGCACTGCAAAAACTAAGCAACTGGAAGGCACCTGGGCATGACAAGACCCCCAACTTCTGGTTGAAATATCTAACAGGAATGCACAAAAAGCTGGCTGGAAACTTTAACAGCATACTAGCAGAGCCAGAGACAATGCCTGAATGGCTCACGAAGGGGAAAACCATCTTAATTCCCAAATCAAATGAAACAACAAAACCAGAAAACTACAGACCAATAACCTGCCTCCCTGCTATGTTCAAGGCATTTACTGCAGTGATATAGCAAAGGCTGAACAAGCACCTGGACGAAAACAAACTGTTCCCAGAAGAGCAGAAAGGATGCCGCAAGGGCTCATATGGCTGTAAAGATCAACTAATGATTAATAAAGCCGTAACTGAAGACAGCCACAGAAAGAAGAAAGGCCTCAGTATGGCCTGGATTGACTACAAAAAGGCATTTGATAGCATCCCCCACACATGGATCCTCGAAACACTAGCCATTAACAAAGTAGCACCAACAATCATAAAATTCATAGAGCACTCTATGAATAAATGGCAAACAGTCCTACACCTCCAAACAAAAGAGGGACTCATGAAAACCAAAGACATCCCCATTAGAAGAGGAATATTCCAGGGAGACACGCTCTCTCCACTCCTTTTCTGCTTGGCACTGTCACCTCTATCTGATATGCTAAATAGAACTGGATGCGGATATAAATGTTACGGCAAAACGATCAGCCACCTTTTATATATGGATGACCTAAAACTATACGCTGCAAATGACAAACAGCTGGAAACACTATTAAAGACAGTTCATGGATTTACCAAAGAAATAGATATGAAATTTGGATTAGAAAAATGCGCCAAAGTAACCATGAAAAGAGGAAAACTAGTTAAGAGTAACAACATCACACTAGATAAAACCAATGAAATAAAAGAATTAGACCAAAGCCAAACTTACAAATACTTAGGAATCCATGAACTAGATAAGACACAACACACACAAAGGAAAGAGAAAATAAAAAAAGAATATTATAGACGAGTTAGATCAATACTAAACACAGAGCTCAATGCTAAAAACAAGATAATAGGTATCAACACTTTAGCTGTCCCAGTTATAAGTTACAGCTACAATATCCTTAACTGGACACGAAATGAACTGACCAAAATAGATAGGAAAACAAGAAAAATAATGACAGGATCTAGGATGCATCACCCAAAATCTGACATAGAAAGACTATATATACAACGTATAGAAGGTGGTAGAGGCCTTATACAGCTGGAAAACTACTATAAAATAACCACCATAGGACTGCAAAAATATCTACTTCAGAAGGAAGGAAAACTGATCCAGATAGCGGCAAAACACGAGCAAAACAAAAAACTGTTCTCAGTATTTAAGGAAGCTGACAAATACAAACAAGAAATCATACCACCTAATAAACATGAAGAAGAAGAAGAAGATGAAGAAACAACAAAAGCTATAAAACAAATGAAATTCAAACTAAAAACAGAACAGCAACGAACCATGATAAAACGATGGCAAGAAAAGCCCCTTCATGGTAAATACTGCACTAAACTAAACGCAAAAGAAATAGACAAAGAAAAATCCCAGCAATGGTTGAGAAGCTCAGGACTCAAAGCAGAAACAGAGGGATTTTTAATTGCAGCACAAGACCAAAGCCTCCCCACCAGAAATTACCAAAAACATGTAATGAAAAGAAATATTACAAGTAGCTGCAGAATATGTGGAGATGGACAAGAAACAATAAATCATATTATCTCTAGCTGCCCAGTACTGGCTAAGAAGGAATATATTCACAGACATGACAGAGTTGGAACCTACATACATTGGAAGCTATGCCAACATTATGGAATAACAACAGAAAAAAGATGGTATAGGCACACACCAGAAAAGGTCACAGAAAACGAGAAAGCAACCATACTCTGGGATATGCCGATACACACAGATAGAGAAATTAAGGCCAACAGACCAGATATAGTTGTCAGAGATCATGAAGAAAAAAAATGCTTTTTAATTGGTGTATCA
>NC_043024.1:110570-113070 GCF_006345805.1 Octopus sinensis
CATTTTTAATTTATTTTCAACTCTGCTAGTTATGTATCTGTGGGATAACACCATAACATATCTTGTAACCCGATTTCCTATGCGCCAAAGCGAAGAGTTAATTAACCCGACTTAGTTAGTTAATTTTTTGGCTCAAAAAGCAAAAAGCAAAACCATGTAGGGGGACATGGAGTTATGTACAGGGTGGTGTTCATGTAAAGAGTTCAGGCCACTTGTGATTAAGGGAGACTTTGAACCGAGCGGTCGTCAGCATCTTCACTATCTCGTCCGGCAGCTTGTTCCACGGATCCGCAACCCGGACGGAGAAAGCCCCTCTCCTTCGATTGAGATGAAATCGTCGCAGATAGAGCTTTTCGGAGTGACCCCACAGCCGACGCTCTGGAGCAGGAGTGAAGAACAGCTCTTTCGAGAGGTTGGTGCCTTCCTCTCAGGTCGCTCCTTCCAAGTCCAAGTTAATGGTTCGCTGTCCGACGTCTCCAGTGCGAGCAGTGGCGTGCCTCAAGGTTCAGTGCTTGGGCCCTTATTGTTCTTAGTCTTCATAAATGACTTGCCCGACTTAGAGTCTGACTAAACGACGGTTTGGCGCATGCGTGCATGTATTTATCCATCCACCCGCCCATCTTCCTGCCCACATTTCTTGGGCTGGTCATGAGATTAGAGTCCTCAGGAACCTCCTTAATAGGGGCCTATCAGAAGTTAATACCTTTCCTCTTTCCTCCTGCATTCCGAAACATGTACCAAATGAGACTATTTGTAGCATTCTTTTATCCTTTACTTGTTTCAGTCATTAGACTGCAGCCATTCTGCGACACCGCCTTTAAGAATTTTAGTCGAACGAATCGATCCCTGTACTTAGTAATTTGGGAAAGCCTGGTATTTATTCTATCGGTCCCAAAATGACAAACGGGTATGTTACGGGCACGTGGACATATCAAGATCGGTTGTCAGTCGGTGGTGGGGGACAAAGATGCACACACACACACTCGCACACACACACTCGCACACACACACACACACACTCGCACACACACACACACTCGCACACACACACGCAATCGCACATACACACACTCACACACACACACACACACGCACACACACACACACACGCGCGCACACACAACACACACACACACTCGCACACACACACACGCACACACACACACACACACTCGCACACACACACACACTCGCACACGCACACACTCGCACGCACACACACTCGCGCACAGACACGCAATCGCACATACACACACTCACACACACACACACGCACACACACGCACACACACACACACACGCGCGCACACACACGCACACACACACACTCGCACACACACACACACGCACACACACACACACACACACTCGCACACACACACTCGCACACACGCACACACTCGCACGCACACACACACTCGCACACACACACACAGGCACACACACACACACACATATATTTATACAGAAATATCTCATAATCCACATTTTGGTTGCATCTTGGAACTCCAAGTCCTTCACTTTCTCTTTTGTTGATGAGTTATTTAGTAGCAATCTCCCATTCTTGGATTGCAAATGCAAAGCCTTTGAAGTGTGATGTAATTTGGCGGTCATAAGTCCAAGAGGGACTTCGCTTCATGTCAATGTTTCTATCTTCATCAATTCTTCGAGAAATATATCGAAGCTGAACGTTTCAGCTCCAGGTCTTATTTGAAGTATGCTAGCCCGGTTGATTTGGGGTTGTATGGGAGATCATCAGAAGGATATTGTTTGTATGTATGTATTCATGTATGTATTTATGTGTGTGCATGTGCGTATGTCTGCTGTATATACGTATGTATGTATATATGCATGTTTGTATGTCATTATTCGATTTTATTTCAAGATTTCTTGCCAATGCACAAGGAGAAGGTTTCTAACTAAGATCCAAGGCTCCTTCATTGGAATCTCAACAACATCAACCGGATATTTTTGCACGTATTTGTGCACGTATGTGCAGTATTCTAAGTCAGTGCATGTGCAGATTTGCAGATTTTGTTTTATGTGCGTCTTCTCATACGTATAGTTGTCTCTTTAGACGTGTGTTAAATGATAAACTTCTCGAAAGTTTTATATAATTTAAAGATCTAGTGATGGCTTGGATCTATAGTCGTCGAATTAGCTTTCGCCTTTCCTGGTTTGAGAAGCATAATTTCTCTAGATTGGTATTTAGGCAGTGTGGTACACATCCCAGTGTATGTATGTATTTATGTATCCATGTATATATGTATGCATATATGTATGTATGTATGTATGTGTGTATGTATGTATGTATGTATGTATGCATGCATGCATGCATGTATGTATGTACGTAGAGAAATCTCGAGTTGCACATGAGAAAGTAAGGAGAGATGTCAGGAAGGGCATCGCTGTTACACTTCCAGAAGGGAAGGGTCTTCCTTTGATTCTGACATGCAATGTCAGTGCAAGACCCTGCCTTAGTAAAGCTGGACTCATGAGT
>NC_043024.1:118070-123070 GCF_006345805.1 Octopus sinensis
AAGGAAGGAAAGCAGGAAGGAAGGAAGGAAGGAAGGAAGGGAGGAAGGAAGGGAGGAAGCAAGGCTGGAGGGAAGAAGGAAAGGAAGGAAGGCAGGTAGGAAGGAAAGAAGGAAGGAAGGCTGGAAGGAAGGAGGAAAGGAAGGAAGGAAGGAAGGAAAGAAGGAAGGAAAGGAAGAAGGAAGAAAGGAAGGAAGGAAAGGAAGGTAGGAAGGTAGGAAGGAAGGTAGGAAGGAAGGAAGGAAGGAAGGAAGAAAGGAAGGCAGGAAGGAAGGAAGGAAGGAAGGAAGGAAGGAAGGAAGGAAAGGAAGGTAGGAAGGTAAGGAAGGAAGGTAGGAAGGAAGGAAGGAAGGAAGGAAGGAAGAGGAAGAAAGGAAGGCAGGAAGGAAGGAAGGCAGGAAGGAAGGAAGAAAGAAAGGAAGGGAAGAAGGAAGGAAGAAAGGAAAAAAGGAAGGAAAGCAGGAAGGAAGGAAGGAAGGAAGGAAGGAAGGAAGGAAGGAAGGCAGAAGGAAAGGAAGGAAGGAAGGAAGGAAGGAAGGAAGGAAAGGAAGAAGGAAGGAAGGAAGGTAGGTAGGAAGGAGGGAGGGGAGGAAGGAAGGGAGAAGGAAGGAGAGAAGGAAGGAAGGAAGGAAGGAAGGAAGGAAGGAAGGAAGGAAGGAAGGAAGGATGGGAATGAGAGTACTGTTAAGATTCCATTCCTGCAGAGAAAATATATTTGTATTGGTTCTTAATCTAATCTTCGGCAATGCGTTCTCTCAGGAGAATTTGAAGCCACTTTACGGAATTAACACATCATCATCATCATCATCAACAACAACAAGAACATTATCAACAGCGACATCAACATCAATACGTCTTCGACATCTATGCCTCCACGTGGTCATATAATTTGGTAGAAATGGCAGTAAATATTACGTCTTGAAGTTATATGAATGGGACAAGGTGCGTTAAAAGAAATTTATTGTAGTGCAGATGTGTGGGAGTTTTGCCGACCCACATCGATGGGTTGCCACCAGGCAGCTTTGGTGTTACTGTGGAAGCGATCGAAACTACGACAGAGCTTTCTCACCGCCTAATGAGAGGCGAGTGCTGCATTCGGAAACGGAGTGCAAACAACATCAGCAAAGAAGTGGTTATCTTAAAACGAGATGGTCTTTGGGCTTAGGATTTATATATATATATATACTCTTTTACTCTTTTACTTGTTTCAGTCATTTGACTGCGGCCATACTGGAGCACCGCCTTTAGTCGACCAAATCGACTCCGGGACTTATTCTTTGTAAGCCCAGTACTTATTCTATCGGTCTCTTTTGCCGAACCGCTAGGTTACGGGGACGTAACACACCAGCATCGGGTTCAAGCAATGCTAGGGGACAAACACAGACACACAAAACACACATACATATATATATATATACATAATATACGACAGGCTTCTTTCAGTTTCTGTCTACCAAATCCACTCACAAGGCATTGGTCGCCCCGAGGCTATAGCAGAAGACACTTGCCCAAGATGCCACGCAGTGGGACTGAACCCGGAACCATGTGGTTGGTTAGCAAGCTACTTACCACACAGCCACTCCTGCGCATATATGTATATATATATATGATATGTGACAACTATTCGGTAGCCATGATAAAACTCCGAGTTTCGGATGCCGAGGTGGAAATCCACGCCGCCATCTCTTCAGTTATCCGGCCATCGGAAAAAATACTATGAAAAGACTTGTATTCATAGTATTTTCCGATGGCTGGATAACTGAAGAGATAGCGGCGTGGATTTCCACCTCGGCATCCGAAACTCGGAGTTTTATCATGGCTACCGAATAATTGTCACATATTACATTTACAGATAAATTCCTCTATTTACATAATATCGAGGTCTCTTTCATTCTTTTGTTGTCTTGCCATTTTTATATTATATATATAATATATATATATATATATATATATATATAATATATTATATATTATATATATATATAATATAATATAATATAATATAATATGATATAATATAATATAAAAGAAAGAGAGAGAGAGAGAATATGGGCAGTTGCATATGCAAAGAGGCATAATTTCCTGTGCAGCTTCGGTCAGGGTCTTCCAACCAGCTTGGCTCAAAGCGAACTGAATTCAGTTAGTTGTTTATTGGTTAAGGTTCAGGATAAAGCGAGGGTAAATTTTGTGTCTGAGTGTTGATCTGTTTGTAAACTTGTATGGCTGACCTCTGCTTCACCCCAGTTGCTGGGCGAAGATCCAAGTTTGTTTTACTGTTTTGGTGGGCTTCTTTGTGTATTGTAGTAGATGGGTACTTAATAAGCTTACTTTCAAGAATAGTTTTTGTAATGTTTTTTTTTTAATTGAGGGTAGTTCAGTTCTGTTACCGTCTTAGTTATTCAGATATTTTCGTGGTTTTAGTATTTATTATTCTTGGTAGTAAAAGGGAAAAGGGTTAGTTCTAGTACTAGGTTAGTTCTATCTTTTCATTCCCACCCAACTGTGGGTGGCATATTGAGCTACCGAGAATGTATGTTAAATTTCTTAAAGGTTTTGACAAGTTTATGTAAGCATCTTATAGTTTGTTTCAGCCTGTTATTAAGTAATTTGTGTCCTGATGTAAAGATTTGGTATATTTCTTCTATACACAACTCACATCTATGTTCCCTGTCCCATACGATTTAGCCATAGTAATTATCTCTCACTCTGTGGTAAAGCTATGGTTCTTATCTTTAAGAAAGCAGATTAGTCTGCCTAAGCTCGTGCTGTTCCTCTTATTCCTATCCCTAAATGAATTTAAATTATTTACTAGACTTTTTTGTAAATATTTAGCAAGTTAACCCCAATATGGAAGTACGTCCTTCCTTCAGGTATGATCTTGCATCGATACACTGGATTCTTCTTCAAACATACCCTGCTACATTGTGTGTTATATTGCCGTTAGTGTTCGAGTCTCGTCTGTTACAAACTGTTCCTTTCCTGTCATCTAGCGTTTCGACAAATAAAACCGATGGAATAAGTAACATGCATGTCACTGCATGTCACATGTCACTGCATGTCACATGTCTTGTACGTCGGGCCGACCAAAGCCTTGTGAGTGGATTTAGTAGACGGAAACTAAAAGAAGCCTGTCGTATATATATATATGTGTGTGTGTGTGTGTGTGTGTGTGTGTGTGTGGTGTGTGCGTGTGTGTGTGTGTGCAGCACCCATAACTTAACGGTTCGACAAAAATGATCAAAAACATAAATGTTCTGGGGTCGATACATTCGACTAAAATTTCTTCTAGGCGGTGCTCCAGTATGGTCGCAGTCTAATAATGACTGAAAGAAGTAAAATATAAGATATAACATAAAAGACAAACACTTCAATCTGGTGGCCCAGCTCGGCTGCAGACCAGTTCAGTGAAGCAGGTAATCGATAGATGATAAAATAATCAGGCAGAGGAACCCTCACTGATTGGTATCTACCACCATTATCGATTTTATATGAAGAAAACATTTGTTTAGTTGTTATCAGAGATTAAATTTCAATTATCTATTTTTCATCGGAAGATTACCGTTAATCATAGAATATCGATTAATCCTGTGGTTCTCAAATCAATTTGGGTTCAGGGTGCCATAGAGATCAATAACAAGAAGTTTTGCCACCATTTGTTTCAGCTCTTTACACTGTTTTTTTTTTTTTAATATATATTTTATCTGTTCTAAGCTTCAGTCATTGGACTAAGGCCATGCTGGGGTACCACCTTGAGGGGTGTACTAGAATAAAGCGGCACCAGGATTTGGTTTTGCGGGCTTTTTGTGTTTTTCTTTTTGTTTTTCGGCTTTCAGTCCGGTACTTATTCTATCTGTCTTTTTTCAAACCGCTAAGTTATGAGGACGTATACAAACGAACACCGGTTGTCAAGCGGTGTAGAGGAACATATACAAAAACAAGGACACCCACATCTACACACACACACACAGATATATACATGGCTGCAGTTTAATTACTAAAGCAAGTAAAAGATAAATAAATATATATATATATATATATATTGATAAAAACGGTCAGATAACAAAAGAAAGAAAGAGACCTCAATATTATGTAAATAGAGGAAATTTATCTATAAAATAATATGTGACAATTACTCAATAGTCAAGATAAAACTCTGAGTTTCAAATGCCGAAGTGGAAATCCACAACACCATCTCTTCGGTTATTTGGCCATCTGAAAAACGCTATGAAAAAATACCGTTCTTTTTTTTTTGTTTTATCCGAAAAAAGTGCTTTTTTCTTGGAGCTTTTTATATGTTTATATCTTTTTTCATAGCGTTTTTCAGATGGCCAGATAACCTAAGAGATGGTGTTGTGGATTTCCACTTCGGCATCTGAAACTCACAGTTTTATCTTGACTATTGAGTAATTGTAACATATTATTTCATATATATATATATATATATATATATATATAATATATATATATATATATATATATATATATTATATATATATATATATACACATATATATATATATACACACACACACACACACACACATATATATAATATATATATATATATATATATATACATATACCCGTACACACACACACACACGCACGCACACACACAAATATATATGCATATACGAATATATACGAGGTGGTATCAAAAAGTTCACAGACTAGGTATGTTTAATAGAAAAAAAATATTTACCTAAGTTTTAATACCATTTCTTCCGAAACTGTGACCTTGCATAACAATATTCCGGTCACAGCGTCCCTGGTCTTTTGAAATCCGGCCTGGAAGTCGTTTTCCGTAAGCGAGTTGAGGACCTTTTGCAATTCGTTCTTGATCTCGACAGCAGTATTAAAACGGCGACCTTTGAATTAAATTTTTATCTTGGGGAGGTGATGGAAGTCTGCAGGTGTTAAATCTGGGGAATAGGGCTGGTACGGAAGCGATGCCATGTTGTTTTTGGCGAAAATTTCACGAGTGAGGAAAGCTTGGTGACGG
>NC_043024.1:130570-135570 GCF_006345805.1 Octopus sinensis
CGATCTTGCGAGCTCTGGGACGAAGGCCACTTCGCTCAACAAACAAACAAACAAAAAAGCAGCTGCAGCATATTATTATTATTATTCTTTTTTTCATTATCATCATATCTACCTCTATCATTGTAGTTGGGCATCAGATTGGTGAATAGGTCATATTTTACAGGTCTATAGATTCGGTAGAAGGTAGAGACGTCAGCCATAAAGACAAAAGGATCTTCGTATCCCTTCGCTTCAGCAGAGGTCAAATGTGTTTACTACTACCAGTGGCCGCTAACAGCGCTGCCTTGAAAAGACGCAATTCAACCATAACCAAACCAAAGGACGACGAACTAGAGTCCATCGTCCTTTGGTTTTGTTATGGTTTCGTTTTTACACTCATTGACATGTGTTGATGTTTCTTTCGTATTCATAATTATTATTGTGTAAACGAGAGACCGAGAAGGGACAGCAATGTGCATATATATATCGGTGAGCTGGCAGAAACGTTAGCACACCGGGCGAAATGCTTAGCGGCATTTCGTCTGCCGTTACGTTCTGAGTTCAAATTCCGCCGAGGTCGACTTTGCCTTTCATCCTTTCGGGGTCGATAAATTAAGTACAAGTTACGCACTGGGGTCGATGTAATCGACTTAATCCCTCTGTCTTTCCTTGTTTGTCCCCTCTGTGTTTAGCCCCTTGTGGGTGGTAAAGTAATATATATATATATATATATATATATATATATAGAGAGGAGAGAGAGAGAGAGAGAAGAGAGAGAGAGAAGAGAAAGTGAGAAAGAGAGAGAGAGAGGTCTTGTATGAGTATGGATGTATATGTAATTAAAATATTAAATTTGATAGCCTACTCACAAATTTGCAGTTTTCGTATTGCAATATTGCAATCCATGTGTTTACATTTTCACTCACGTGTTGTTTGTGGCGGCGTATCTGAGGGAAGTTATTTCTTTTTTGTATATATATATATATATAATATATATATATATATATATATATATATATATATATATATGTATACTCCAGTTTCCTGAGATGGCTTACATTAGAACATAGTTTCCTTTCATTTTTCTTGTGGATTCTTAATTCCTTCTTCTTTCTTCTTCTTCTTCTTCTTCTTCTTATTATTATTATTATTATTATTATATTATTATTATTATTATTATTATTATTATTATTATTATTATTATTATTATTATTGCATATTCTCCAGTTATTCTAAAGGTATTAGTTAGGTTCTGCTTTACCGAGGGGTCGCACTAACACTAAATCATAACCGAATTTGTCACAGCGTTGCTAATAATCAGACACAAAGCCGATTGCATTCTTATATTTAATTAATGTTGATTAATTTAAATCCGAGGATTATCTCCCTGTATTTTCAACTGAATTACTCGATAAGATAATTACTCTCTTTTACTCTTTTACTTGTTTCAGTCATTTGACTGCGGCCATGCTTGAGCACCGCCTTTAATCGAGCAACTCGACCCCGGGACTTATTCTTTTGTAAGCCCAGTACTTATTCTGTCGGTGTCTTTTGCCGAACCGTTAAGTAACGGGGACATAAACACGCCAGCATCGGTTGTCAAGCAATGCTAAGGGGACAAACACAGACACACAAACACACACACGCATATATATATACATATATATGACGGGCTTCTTTTCAGTTTCCGTCTACCAAATCCACTCACAAGGCTTTGGTTGGCCCGAGGCTATACTAGAAGACACTTGCCCAAGGTGCCACGCAGTGGGACTGAACCCGGAAACATGTTGGTAAACAAGCTACTTACCACACAGCCACTCCTGCGCCTATGGTTCGCCTAATTATTGATTTTTAATGCTATAAATAGCCTTAGGGGCTTCTATTCAAGACGCAGCGTATCCACAATCACATCATCCAATATGATCATCCGCTTTTAAAACGCTTGAACAATATTTGAGAGTGATCTAACTATTATGTTTAGCTAGTCGACGTCTCGCGTTGAGGCTCCTATATCGGATCGTTAAATTTTATATTTGTTCATAAATCGTTCTGACACCATATTGATTGCATGTACATTTGAATATGCCCAACTTCTACAAATTTCCATGTAACATCTGTTAAGTATTAACATTTAATTTCTTTCAAAAGAATATTACGAGAAACTTAATGCTTGCTTTAACGCTACGTCAATATGGCACATTTGCCGAATGGTTAAAATGAATTACGGCTTAAAACAGGACGTTCTGAGATGCGTTCTGATGTCAAAGTGACCTCAATTTTGTGAATGAAATTGAGCAGACGGAAACTGTATAGAAGCCTGAAAGATGGCCTATACTAGTGATTTGAAAGGTTAGCGTTTACACACACATACACACACACACACACGCACACACACACACACCACACACACACACACACACACACACACATGCACGCATGTTCACACGGATATACTAAGACATACGCACAGTGGCGGCTTGACTCTATTAGAAGATTATATCAAAAGTATAAATGGCGGAGGATTATCCAAACATTTGTTCAATGATACAAGTAATACGGAGTTAGTATTACTTGTAATACGGCAAGCTGACAGAATCATTAGCAAGCCGGGCGAAATACTTAGCAGTATTTCGTCTGCTGCTACGTTCTGAGTTCAAATTCCGCCGAGGTTGACTTTGCCTTTCATCCTTTCGGGGCCGATTAAATAAGTACCGGTTTCGTACTGGGGTCGATATAATCGACTTAATCCGATTGTCTGTCCTTGTTTGTCCTCTCTGTGTTTAGCCCCTTGTGGGTAGTAAAGAAATAGATACAAGTAATACAGCGTTAGAAATGTTTTCATAATCTCCCTCTCTCTCCCCTCTTTCTCCCCATCTCTCTCCCTCTCTCTCCCTTCTCTCTTTTTCCCATCTCTTTCCCTCTCTCTCCCTCTCTCTCCCTCTCTCTCCCTCTCTCTCCCCTCTTTCTGCCCATCTCTCTCCCTCTCTCTCTCCCTTCCCTCTTTTCCCATTTCTTTCCCTCTCTCTCCCTCTCTCCCCTCTTCCCTCTCCCCCTCTCTCTCCCTCTCTCCCCTCCCCTCCTCTCCCCATCTCCCTTCTCTCTTTTTCCCATCTTTCCCTCTCTCCCCTCCCCTCCTCTCCCCCTCTCCCTTCTCTCTTTTTCCCATCTCTTTCCCTCTCTCTCTCCCTCTCTCCCCTCCCCTCATCTCCCCCTCTCCCTCTCTAGGCTCTTGACTTTGTAGCTAGGGAATTCGGTTCACGATCGTAAGGTCGCGAGTTCGAAAACCGGTGACGCGTTGTGTCCTTGAGCCAGACACTTTATTTCTCGTTGGTCCACTCCACTTAGCTGGGAAAAACGAATAGTACCTATAATCCAAAGGGTCAGCCTTGTCACAATCCTTCTAACGCTGGATCTCCCTGATCCCGAATGGCCTCCGCAGATAGCTGTGGAGGTCATAACGTTACCCGTGATGATTAGGCTGAAGGGACTGAATGAGGAATATCGCTTGTGGCCGGGCGAGGCCGACGTAGCACCCATTTCGATCTTGAATGAGGCGTGGGCGGTGATGGAGGAGGATGCGGGCACAATCGATGTTGATGGGGAATATTGATAAGAGGTTGAAAAGCCTCAGTGTTATTGAAAGTTCCTAGTTTGGAAAAAAAAGGTAAGAGGCTTCGTGCCTCATTTTGTTATTGAATTGTGAACAATATAAGAGGTTTGTTGCCTCATGAACAATATACAAGAGACCAGTGTTCCCGGGAAAAATCGATCGGTAAACGAAAAATACACCGCCGATAGTTGTTGTTGACAATCAACGGCAGTAATTTTATTCAGCTGAATACACGTCATTGATTGGCTGAAATTACCGAAATACTACAACTTTAACGTGAAATAACTTCCTAAATATAAGCTTTTCTCAAAAACGCTAAGAGTAAAAGATGTTTTATATGACACATTCTACCAGTGTCCGAAGTTTGAAAGTGTTTAGTTACAAAAAATTATTTTTTAAATCTGTCGGTCAAAAGGTAAAGATCCCCTCCATCTTCTGTTGCTCAACGACACTTCTTTTCCTTTGGTTTTTCTGTTACTTTGTTTCTTCCTGTTTAATTGTTATAATTTGATCTAATTATATTTTATTTTATTTTATTTTTCAGAAGTAAACATCATCCCATCGAAAAAGTCAAGAGCATTACGTCACTTGACGTTCTATGGAGACGCATGCGTCAAGCAACGGAAAGTTACCGGATGTTTCATAAGAAAGACGCCATGATTAGTGACGTGATGTCAGCGGCACGAGCCGAGGCTTACGAAGCCAATTTGAAAAAAACTAACGAGGAAAAATACAAATTAATGAGGATGCGAGAAAAGTTAAAAGAAGAATGATAAACGCTGTCTTCAACACTGGAATTCTGGGAATTCCTGTTAGGAGCCTCCCTCGTAAAATGGCTCCCCTGTCTGTCTGTCTGTCTCTTTCTCTTTCTCTCTCGCCCTCAATCTATTTATTTCTCCCCCCCCCCCTTTCAGCTTCTTTCGTTGTGATTTAACTTCCTAAGGAAGACGAATGACAAACGCTGTGTTCAAACCTTGAAGTCTGAGAATTCCTATACAGAATATTCTATCTGTTGGCTTTTATGTTGCTCTCTGTCTCTTTCTCACTTTTACTCTTTTTTACTACCTGTCAATCTATCTATCTATCTATCTATCTATCTATCTATCTATCTATCTATCTATCTATCTATCTATCTATCTATCTATCTATCTCTCCTCCTCCTGCTCTGCCATGGTGATAAAACTTCACAAGGAAGACAAATTAAGAACACTATCTTTAAATCTTGAATTCTGGGAATTCCAAATCGGTGCCTCTCTAACTGAAGGCTCCAACGTTTCTTTCTTTCTTTCTTTTCTCTTTCTTTCTTTTTTTCTCTCGTTCTTTCTTCCTTTCTTACTTCCTTTCTTTCTTTCTTTCTTTCTTCCTTCCTTCCTTTCTTTCTTTCTTTCTGTCTCTCTCTTTCCGTTTCACC
>NC_043024.1:143070-146672 GCF_006345805.1 Octopus sinensis
AGTATTATCATGTACGATTTATCTTTGTCTTTCATCCTTTCTGTGACAATAAAACAGGTTACAGTTAAGTACAAGGAGTGATGTAATAGACGTCCAAATTAAAAGTGGTCGTCATTATTATTATTATTATTATTATATTATTATTATTATTATTATTATTATTATTATTATTAATAATAATAATATGATAATAAAAATAATAATAATAATATTATTACTATCATTATTTTTCTATTGTTATTATTATTATTATTGTTATTATTAATATTATTGTTGTTGTTGTTACTAAGGTGGCGAGTTGGCAGAATCGTTAGCACGCCGAGCAAAATGCTTAGCGGCCTTTCGTCCGTCTTCACGTTCTGAGATCAAAATTTCGCCGAGGTCGATTTTGCCTTTCATCCTTCCAGGATCAATGAAATGAGTACCAGCTGAGTGCTGGGGGTCGATGTAAACGATATACCTCCTTCCCCGAAATTGCTGGCCTTGTGCGAATATTTAAAATTTACTACTACTACTACTAATATTACTAGTGAGCTGACAGTGCCTGACAGCGAACATCTGACGCAATAGTTCTGGTCAGCTCTGGACAGGTGAAAAGCAAAAATGCCTTCAGCTGGATTTGAACTCAGAACGTAGAAGACTGTAACAAATACTGTGAGCTATTTTATCTGACTCTTTACTGCTACGAAAATGATGATGATGAGGAGGAGGAGGATAAATATATTAAGCATTAGTTTTAGTAAAGTTATCAATCCTGCTAACTTATGACATACAAATATTTACGCACGCACGCACACACACACACACATACACACAACACACACAAACACACACATATATGTATCGATAGAAACATATACGCATATATATGCATATACATAAATGCATAAATACGTATATATATATATGATTTTGTGTATAAAATATAAAAACTATAAACGTATATATATATATATATATATATATATATTGCATATTAATTAACTTTCGTAAAGTAATCGATCCTGCTATATTATCGTATATATACATGCCTACATACATAGGAACATACATACATGCATACATACATACATACATACATACATACATACATACATACTACATACACACATACATACATACATACATACATACATACATACATACATACATACATACATACATGTATATATGTATGTATACACGAAAATTGTCTTTGTTATTGTTTTGAAAATTCTATATTATTAAACACGGTGTTGTAAATTTAACCCCCCACACACACACACACACACACACATACATACACAAAAGTTAATTTTGAAAGCTTGTACCTGATTGATTATGTAAGAAACCTATGGTAGCAAAATTTAAATCATTGTATTTGATGTTTAGTATTTGCAGCACAGTAGCAAAGTTGTAAAAGCCGCAAATTTAAACTTTTGAAATGTTTATATATAAATATATATTATACACAATGTAAATTCGGCTTCCTATGGTACGAAGTATAATGTAATGTATTTGTTGCTCTGACTGTCCATAATGCCATAATCGAAGCGATGAAATAGAAAATTACAAGCTTTGCTATTAAAATGAAAAACAGTCGTAAGAGTTATAAATTTGCCACTGGTTGTACGGAAAACAACGTCTAGACATACAAGTTCTCGTTTCGTATTATTATATAAATATATTTTTCTACTACCAATTAATACTATGTAACATCGTTAAGATGTAAACAAAGCAAAAAAAAAGCACATTAAACAACTCTTTTTTTACTTTTCTTCCCGTAAGAAAACACGAACCCTTCTAGGACAACATTCTCCAGTCTCTTTCGCACCACGGACTGGTTCCATGCAAGACAATTTTTCCATGGGCTGAAGGTTCACATACATAACAAAACATAATAAATTACTTAACATATTAATTATCACAAATGTAATTGATATATTATCCATTATGAATTTTATTTCGACTCTTATTAGATTAGAATATGTATAATACAAACCAAAATTTTGATAATTATTATTTCTGTGCGGCCCGGTACCAAATGATCCAAAACCCGGCGGATGGGGACCCCTGTTCTAGGGTATCGAATAATGTTCTGTTGTTATGTTGTTTTATTTTAAATTTCATTATCAAATAATTTCCAATGTTTAATTTCGCCTTTTTATTTCTTAAAACATCTGAAGTTAAAATCAAAAACACAGCGGAATTATTTGTTAAAAGAAAAAAAAAAAGACACAAGACCTCTTTGAAAAAAGAAATGGTGTACTTGATTCTTTTTCATTTTCAAAGATCCACTTCATTACCCTCCATTTATTTGAAAAATAAGATATGCAATTGAATTTTTGTTTTTGTTTCTTTTCCACTTAAACTCCAACCCTTATCATTGTGTGTTCAGTTTCGTCAACGGATTTTTTTTATATAATTGTAAACGTCTTGATGTGAAGATACGTGGCGTAGTGATCAGCCTCTTGGCGTCACGATTCTCACATGTCATGAGTTCAATTTCCGGATTGGGTGACTTATTGTGTTCCTGGGCAAGGCACCCCATTTCACCTCACTCCAGTCCATTCACACGGAAATCAGTTGAATCGCATAAATGCATGATATGAATGGTTATGATGAATAGAATACACTGGATGCATGGAAGTGCACACACACACATACACACACTGAGACAGAAAGATGTGTATTTATATATATATATATATATATAGAGAGAGAGAGAGAGAGAGAGAGGAGTGAGAGAGAGAGAGAGAGAGGAGGGGGGGACGGAGAATTATTGAAGTGTAGCTTTGTATAAAGCGATAGTCTATACAGAAAAGGTAGTGAGTTAGCTGAATCATTGGATCGCTGGATAAAATGCCTTATCGTTTTCATTCCAGTTGTAAATTGTGGGTTCGAGTCCGCCATCCATTACTCAACTTTGTTTTTATCTTTTCTTTGTCAATAAAGAAAATACTAATCGAGAATGGTAAGAAATTTGCTTTCCAACCATATGGTTCTGGTTTCAGTACCATTGTGTGGAAACCTGGGTAAATGTCTTCCATGGCCCCGGGCTGATCAAAAGCCTTGTGAGTAGATTTGGTAGACAGAAACTGAAAGAAGCCCGTTGTGTGGATGTATATATATATATATATATATATATATTATATATATACTATATATATATATATATTATATTATAGATATATAGATAGATAGAGAGATAGATAGATAGATAGATAGATACATACATACATACATACATACATACATAGATAGATAGATAGATAGATAGATAGATAGATAGATAGATAGATAGATAGATAGATAGATAGATAGATAGATAGATAGATAGATAGATAGATAGATAGATAGATAGATAGATAGATAGATAGAGATGTGTTTTTGTTAGCCCCACCAGCACTTGACAACTGATACCGATTTGTTTGTGTCTCAAAAGAGACAGAATAAGTGCCAGGCTCAGAAAAAACTAAGTACTGGCGTCTATTTGTTCGAATGAAACTCATCAAGTCTGTGCCGTAGCATGGCCGCAGTCTAATGCCTGAAATAAAAATAAGAAATAAAAGTATTGGGGTAGATTATTCTCTTTTATCTCCCTCTCTTTCTTCTTCTCTCTC
>NC_043024.1:146772-179272 GCF_006345805.1 Octopus sinensis
TTCCTTGTAAGCCTAGCCCTTATTCTATCGGATTCTTTTGTTGAACCACTAAGTTACAGGGACGTGAACACACTAACATCAATTGTCAAGCGGTGGTAGTGAGTGGGACAAAGACACACACACACATAAATATATACATATGTATACATATATATATATAGGTGTGTGTATATTCATGTAGATATACACAACGGGTTTCTTTCAGTTCCTGTCTACCAAATCCACTCCCAAAGCTTTGGTTGACCCAAGGCTATAGAAGAAGACGATTACCGAAGGTGCCATGCAGTGGGACTAAACTTTGAACCAAGTAGTTTGAAGCAAGCATCCTAGCCACGCCTATGAGTTATTATATTTTCTGCCAATTTATTGAAACTGTCAACACAGACAGAAAACACTGACTAATCATCTCTGAAGAGTTTGTTTCTCTATCAATTGGTATGGTAACTGTGTGCTGAGAATGTAAAGTATATTTACAAAAGATACATCTTTTTATTGTCTTGTGTGTGCCAGCTGATGCTGCAGGGAAATGATGTGAGAGAGTAAGAGAGGTGAAGTTGTGTGCGTGCAAGTGTTTGTGTGTGAGCATGTATGTGTGCACATGTATGTAAATTTTTGTGTGTGTAAGTATGTGTGTGTACATAAGTGTATAACTGTGTGTGTGTGTATAGTATTGTATTTCAGGATGGTCATTTTTTTTCTTGCCAAATAAACACACACACACTATATATTTGTTCTTCACTCGTTTATTACTTTTCTTATTCTAATTTATGTCCATTGTCCGGAAATCTTTCCTCACACATCTGTGACCTCTTCAGGAACGCTTTCTGTGTTTGTGTGTGCTCTTGTTTCACTTATTCCATTCTCTGAGAATGGAATAAGCAGAGATAGAGCATACATGAACAGGGAAAGTGTTGCTGAAGAGGTCACAGATGTGTGAGGAAAGATTTCCGGTCAATGGAGATGAGTTAGAATAGAAACAGTAATAAACAAGTGAAGAACAAATATATTGAGCATGCCCTTATTTGACAAGGAATAACAAATGACCATCCCAAAATACAACAATATCTGTTTTAACAAAATTTCACATCAGGTATCTTGCAACACAGATTCATAAATGTATATATGTATGTGTGTATATATATATATATTATAGTGGGGTAGGCCAGTAGTTTATGGGGTTACTTTGGGTTTCTTGCTCATAAAATCAGCCACTCATAGTATTCAAGAACCTGGTAAAAGGTGTCAGTAGGAGGATTTCAAGCCTTTCCTCTAACATCAAGCCACTTAATTCCCTAGACTGCAACTCCCTTGATTATTATGTGTAGGGCGCAGTTGAATGAGAGACCAACAAAACTCTTTGTAACACCAAAGATGAACTGAAGGCACGGATTATGGCAGCATTCACCAACTTAAACAAGGAGACCGTCCAGAAGAGTTGCGGGAGATTCCAAAGTCATCTGGAGGATGTGGTTGAAGCCAATGGCAATTTAATTATTTTGTTGAATGAATTTACTCTTTAATATTTCAAAATATTTTCATGTAATTTTGGTAAATATCTCTGTTAAAATGAGATGTCAGTGTTATTTTCATTTTTGTGTAATTTAGACGACAATTTATTCACCGCACCCTGTGTATGTATATATATATATATATATATCTATATGCACACACAGACAGACAGGCAGATAGGTAGATACATTTACAGAGAATGTTAACCAGTCTCCATGGTAACATAGGCTAAAACTGCAATACCATCAACAATTTACTGTATCAAGTATTTTAACCAATTTCTAAGGATTCCAGTATTTACAAAATATTTCTTATTTCCTTTCATTCCTAACCATTCTTTCTTTCTTTCTTTCTTTCTCCCTTTCCTTCTTTCTTTCTCTCTCAGTTGAATGAGGTTTGATATTTTTCTTTTTTATATTTAGTTGCATTCTTGGCGCCTTTCTTTCTTTGTTTTTTCCTTTCTTCTTTATTGTCTTCTCTTACTCTTTCCTCAGATGAAGTCAAACAAACACACATACACACACTTGTGCAGACTCACATGTGCAGACATCAACACATGTACACACACTCATACAGACTCATATATATATATATATATATATATATATATATATTATATATATATATATATTATATATATATATATATAGAGAGAGATAGAGAGAGAGAGAGAGAGATGCACACACATTCTCACATAGACACATCCACACTTATGCAGATTGAAGTAGACTTGTGCACACACACAATTGGTGTAAACTCTTGTACACACACATGCACATACATACACACAAGCATGCATATGCACACATACACTTGTATTGACTTCTGAGTGTGGACATCCATCCACTTACAATCAAACACACTTGTGAAGATTCAAGTAGAGACATGCGCACGCACGTGCACACATGCACTCACACACTTATGCAGACTAAGGTAGACACACACACACACTAACATATGCATGCTTGTGCAAACTTATGTAGACATACACATAGATACTGATATGCACATACACACCAATAAACATGCATACCAACATACATACATACACATACATGTCAGTATACACATACATATACATTCATACCAACATACACATTCATATACATACACATACACACACATACCAACATGCACATACATAAATATATACACCAGCGCATATATTCACAGAATGTATAGAGACCTAATCATGAATATTTTTAATGTGCACACACCAGCCATCTTGGTCCTGCATCTGTTGAGGGAGATTTACAGGAAGGCATCCAGCGTCTCAGGTGACTTGATCTACATATGTTGTGTTTGGATGACTTGCTCTAGTATGGCCATACTTTGGCATCCATAGCAGCAGGTCACTTGTCAGCTTTTGTTTATCTCCCCAGCAATGCCCCACAAGATGCGAGCACCTTTCCCTTATATTGTTGGACCCAAACTGGAGATCTCCTTACAGCTGTTTTGTGGTGGGATGAGTTTTACAAGACATGCTTAAGACTAATGAGATATGTTGAAAAACAACAAATCTGTTTGGTTCAATCACCATTATCCGATCTGGAGGAGGGGGGGTCTTCTGCTGGCTAGAAATAGCAGTCAAGTTTTCTTCAAACTATACCTGTTCTTCTGAAAAAAGCACACGTTAAAAAATATAGTGCTACATATGTGACCACATGGCCAACAAAACTCTTTGATGTTGTTATACATCACTGGTCACAATGCGCTTTGCCTCATTTTAGATTTTGAATGACACCATCCTGCTGAAAGGGGGTATTGGAGCAATGTGAAATGAAGCATTTTGCTGAAGAACACAATGCACCACCCAGTTTGGGAATCGAACCCACAGCCTAGCTGTCATGAGTGCAGCAGCCTAACCACTAGGCCATGTACCTTCTCAATGCTATGTATACTATGACTAAATGAAAGAGGTATGGTCGTTTTTGGAATGTTGTTGATCCTAGATCTTCTTGATCAGGTTGATTCAGGGCTAAAAAATGATGACGGTGACAACAGCAACAACAACAACTTTTTTAAATCGAATCCTTCCTCCTTTATTTTAAAGACAGAATGATATGACTTGAGGGATATTTTTGCTTCTGTTTCTAGCAGGGTGAACAATAACAAGACAGAGGCTCCCTCATTAGCTTCACAAAACAGAAACTTGATATAATATTTGTATTATTGATATTTGTGAGACCAATAACAATTCTGAGAGATATTTTGGCTTCTGTTTCTTGCAGGTTAAAGAACAACACAAAGGTTCCTTCATTAGTATCTCAGACAGACACTTGACATATTTTTGTATTATTAATATTTGTGAGACCAACAACAGCTGAGATGGTACAACACCATTTTATTTAACTGTAATTCTATGCTATTTTCAACCAAGTCGTATGATTGTAGCACATCTGCCTGAGGAGGAAACCTATTAAAGTCTGAAACTGATCTGTGAGTTTTCTTTGGCTGGTTAAAATTATTTGGGGTTATAACCCCGAGATTATTATTTTACAGAGAAACTATAAAAGTCTTTAGATACAATGCTATGTGATGATTGAATTTCTTATGTGGTCACGTTTTGTACAGTGTGGTATGTGTAAGTGTGTGTGTGTGTGTGTGTGGATATGAATGAATGCATATGTGTGTGGATGTAGGCATATGTATGTCTGTGTACATATGTATGCATATGTGTGTATATGTATGTATGTGTCTGTATGCATATGTGTATATGTATGCATGTGTGTGTCTGGATGTATGTGTGTATGCGTGTGTTGATGTATATGTGTGTGTGTTGATGTCTGCATGTGTGTGTGTGTTGATGTCTGTATGTGATGGGTGTATGCATGTGGATGTGTGTGTAACTGCATGTGCATATGTATGTGTGTGCATCTGTGTGTATGGATGTATGCATGTGTGCAT
Source organism: Octopus sinensis (assembly GCF_006345805.1). Lineage (NCBI taxonomy): Eukaryota > Metazoa > Mollusca > Cephalopoda > Octopoda > Octopodidae > Octopus > Octopus sinensis. The sequence goes on from NC_043024.1 coordinate 151,189, forward strand.
GTTAATGGATGTATGTGTATGTATCTGCATATACGTGTGTGAATGTGTGTTCATGTGTATATGTGTGTGTGTATACACGCATGTGTGTGTATACACGCATGTGTGTGTATACACGCATGTGTGTGTGTATACACACATGTGTGTGAATGTGTATGAGAGGCTGTATGTGTGAACAGATGTATGTGTCTGTGTGGATGCATGTGAGTGTGTGGAAGTATATATACGTGCATGCATACTACATGTATGTGTGTGTGCATGTAAGTGTGTGTATGTGTACATTCATCTGTTCCCCCACCGCCACCACCATACATAATATGCTAAGTCACAGGTCTGAGAAGAAAGAAATAAAACACCGAGCAAGGAACCACATGAGGTGATTAGAAGCTAAAAGACAGGAAGACTGTGTAAGGAAAGAAGTAAGAAGTTTGCCAAAAATATTTGATGCCAAGGTGGAAAGCTGGCAGAACCGTTAGCATGTCAGGCAAAATGCTTAGCAGCATTTCATCTATCTTTATGTTCTGAGGTTGACTTTGCCTTTTATCCCTTTGGGGGTTGATAAAGTGCCAGTTAAGTACTGTGGGTCAATGTAATCTACTTAACCCACTTCCTAAATTTGTTGGCCTTGTGGCCAGATTTGAAGCCAGCATTCAACTACTTTAAGGCTGTGTGTCTGCAGAATTATTAGTATGGCCGGGTGAAATACTTGATGGCATTTTGTCTGTCTTTACATTCTGAGTTCAAATCCTGCCAGGTTGACTTTGCTTTTCATCATTTTGGGGGTTGACAAAATAAGTACCAATTGAGCACCCGTCACCCCAAAATTGCTGGCCTTGTGCTGAAATTTGAAATCAATATTCTGTAATACAGGGATAAGTAAAGCAAGGAATCCCAAATTGTGATGCTGTGTATTAGCAGGATTCAGGGAGTCATTGGTAAAAATTGTGCACACAATGATACTGGTGCCCATGCTGTCAAGTCATACCAAGAAGGAGCTGCAAAAATGCTACATTGAAGGGCCCAGAACAAAGAGAAGGCACAGAATAGCTCCAGGTCCCACCATTGCACAACTTACCTCATCACCCTTACTTCTCTGTCCACCCTTTTTATCATTAACTTCTTCACACTAATCTCCTGCCTTTTCTGTCCCCTGTCCCTTCCTTACTACCTCCCCCCAATAGTGTCTACTCTGTTACTCTCTCCCCAACCATACTCTCACAGCTATCAGTTTCCCTCGCAGCAAAGTTTACCCTCTCTCATCATCCACTGAGGATCAATCCACAATCTCTCTCTCTCTCTCTCCTATTCTCCTTCAGCTGCAGGCATGGCTGTGCGGTAAAAAGTTTGCTGCCCGACCACTTGTTTTCAGGTTCAGTGCCACTGCACATCACCTGTAGCCTTGAGCTGACAAAAGCCTTGTGAGTGGATTCAGAAACTGAAAGAAGCCTGTCGTATATATATATATATATATATATATATATATATATATATATATATATATATATATATATCATCAGTAAATCATAAATCCAAAAGAGAAGCACACTCTAAGTTATAAAGCAGAAGAGAACAGGTCTCATAGTGTAATGGTTAGCACTCTGGACTTTGAATCCAGCAATCCAAGTTCAAATCTTGATGAGACCTTGGTACTTTATTTAATTTTTGCTTATTGGCTGTGTGTTAAGAAGCTTGTTTCCCAACCACATGGCTTCTGGTTCAGTCCCACTGTGTGGCACCTTGGTAAATGTCTTCTACTAAAGCCTCAGGTTGACCAAAGCCTTGTGAGTGGATTTGGTAGACGGAAACTGAAAGAAGCCCATCATATATATATGTTTGTGTGTCTGTGTTTGTCCCCCTCCCTCAGCATCGCTTGAAAACTGATGTTGGTGTATTTACGTCCCCATAACTTAGTGGTTCGGCTAAAGCGACTGATAGAATAAGTACTAGGCTTACAAAGAATAAGTCCTGGGGTTGATTTGTTCAACTAAAGACGGTGCTCCAGCATGGCTGCAGTCAAATGGCTGAAACAAGCAAAAGAATAAAAGAATATATTTATATGTAAATGATGATGATGATGACAATGATAATACATGATATTTTGTTGTTTGTAAAAACCACAGCAGTCTGGGGTTTTTTAGGAAGAATAAAAATTTTGCTTATCAAAAATGCAAATAGATTTCTGTCTTCCTCGTAACATCCTTTTCCTTTCTTTTCTTCCCTCAGTCTTGCAAGCTATTTATCAACTTCACCGGTGCCAGCGGCATAAAAGAAAGCCCCCACCCCTGCTGTAAAATGTCTGGTGTTATGAAGGACATCATCCAGCTATGGAACCATACTAAAAGCAAACACTGGGGCCTTGTATACCTCTGCAGTTCCCTGGAGCCCGTCAAGCTGTCCAACTCATGCCAGCATGGAAAACAGACATTAAATGATGATGATGATGGTAAGCACCATTTTATTGTTGTTTTTCCTTTTTGATTGAGGCAGCTTACTTTAAGTACCCTACGAGATATTGTTTGCTTTTCTTTATTGTTGTCTAATTAAACACTTGACTATTTGTCTGCGTCTTATTTTGCCATTATTTCATTGGTTTCCGTCTCCTTTTTCAATCAGTTTTGTACTTTGACCATGTTTATATACCAAGTTTCTATCTAGAATCCATTATCGTAAACTGTATTATTGTAAATGTTTAATATCTTCAACACAGTCACATGAAATAGCCATTTGTGTTGATATAGTATTTTTCCTGGAGTCGTCAATTTTATAGCGTCTGCGAAATCTGCTGATAGGAAAAAAAAAATTCATTTATACAGAAGTGGTAACTGGGAAGGATGGAGAGAGAGAGAGAGAGAGGGACATTGTGATAAAAAGAAATAGTTAACAAGACAGGGAGAAAGATTGCTTGAGACTAAAAGAGAGGCGAACAGGAGATATATAGAGAGTGGAGAGAGATGAAGTATATAGAAGATATATAGAGTGGGGAGAGGTGGAGTACATACATATATATATATATATCATCATCATCATCATCATTTAACGATGATGATGATGATGATATATATATGTATGTACTCCACCTCTCCCCACTCTATATATCTTCTATATACTTCATCTCTCTCCACTCTCTATATATCTCCTGTTCGCCTCTCTTTTAGTCTCAAGCAATCTTTCTCCCTGTCTTGTTATATACATATATACATACTTGGAAATGGATGCGTGGCGTTTGATCATATAGTAATATAAATAACATATATATATGCATATATACATACATATATGTACATACCTACATATATATGTGTATACACATGCATATGGGTACAGGACATAAAATAAAACGTGAACAAAATGAAAAACGAGAACATTAAAAAAACAATAACATGGAAAAATAACTTGTTTGAACAACAAAAGAAGCAAATAGAGAAATGAGACAGGTGACATAAAGAACAATCCCGTCATCAGTTGTCCCCTGTTTTATCTACTCCATGTTTCGAACATTTGGACAAGACTTGACTTTGTTAAAACAGTCGTTCATGCAAAGCAAATTAAATAAAATTTGGGATTTTTGGAAGGTTAAAGTGGCAACAAAAACAGGAGAGTAAGAACAAAACAGTAAAAACAAACAATAAGGGCTGTTAAGCCATAACGAGGTAAAGTGGTGAACGCTGGAGGAACAACCTTTGACAGGAGACAGGCAAAAGCATGTCTTTTCTCTTGTGAGGCAAGGGGAAGAAAGAAAGATAGCTGCTGGTCACATGTGAGCAAATATATATATATATATATATATATATATATATAAAATCAAAATAAGCAACAAGGATATCCAGAGGTAATGCAGTACAATCATTTCATGCAACTCCATTTAATTGAACAATGCAATCATTACATCAATTTAAAAATACAGAGCAATCTTCAGCTGCACAAAGACATAGAATTTAATTAAATTAGAACACATGGACACATTAGTATAATTATACCTAAAATCTCCAAGAAGTTAAGGAGACAGGCAATATATATACACATATACATACATATGTATATCATCATCATCATCATCAATCATCGTTTTGACTTCCTCCTTCCCATGCTTTCATGGGTCAGATGGAGTTTCTTAAGGAAACCTTTCTATAGCTGGATGCACTTCCTGTTGCCAACCTTCACTTGTTTACAAGGAAGGTAATATTTTCCAATGACCAAACATGTTTCTGCAGAATATTTAGACATGAATAACATTCATTTACAACAATCACAGGATATCAAAACAAACACATTTTCATTTCTTTCTCTTTCATAAAACACTTCAACCACATCCTTCACTGATTATTGTTGTTGTCTTTTAATCTCTCTCTCTCCTCTCACTCTCTTCTCTTCTCTCCATCCCCTCTCTTCTCTCTCTCATCTCTCCCCCTCTCTCTCATCACCCCTCTCTTACCTAGCAGGAATTTCCTGAAATCTAAGCATGGTTGGAAGACTTCCAGGAGGTCTTCAGACTGTGCTTATGTTTCAGAAATTTCCTGCTAGCCTATTGGAACCCACAGGATAACAGGGCCACCAGTGATCGATAGCCAAAGGAACACTACTCTCTTTGTTGTCATAGGTGATTGATAGCCAAGGAGAGACAATCCCCTTTGTTGACATTGAATAAAAAAGGGGTCATTTCCTCCTCCAGGTCTTCTCAAGCATGGTATATTGCCAAAGGTCTTGGTCACTTGTCACTGCCCCCATGAGGCCCAAAGTTCAAAGGGTGCTTTTTACGTGCCACTGGCATTGACCATCACTATGATTTTGCCTGGCTTCATAGGTTTTCTCAAGCACAGCATATCGCCCAACGTATGAAGGGTGTTCTTTTTGTGCCAGTTACATGACCCTGGCATTGGCTATGACTGCGATTTCATTTGGTTTGATGGGTCTTCTGAAGCATGGCATATTGCCAAAGGTCTTGGTCAATTGTCTTTGCCTTCATAAGGCCCAATGTTAAAAAATCATGCTTCATCACCTTGTCCCATGTCTTCCAGGGTCAAAGTCTTCCACAGGTTCCCTCCACGGTTAGAGATCAGCACTTCTTCACACAGATGTATGAAATTTGCTAGATGACTGCTGCAATCAATGTGTGTGATATTATGCACCAAGTACCTACAGGAGAGGATCTCTTAAATGCTAATAGTATAGTGTTTGTTGTTATAACAAAATATCTATGTTAAGTTGGATATAAAGATTACCTGTTGGTAATATATATATATATATATATATATATATATATACACTTATTCTATCAGTCTCTTTTGCTGAACTACTAAGTTACGGGAATGTAAACACCAACATCGGTTGTCAAGCAATGGTGTGGGGGACAAACACAGACACACAAACACACACACATATATATATGTAAATAAAATATTATATATATATATATATATATGTATGAGAGGTTTTGACATTCCAATTTCTAATGTTTAATCTTAATTTTTTAATTGGTTAATAATATATATACATGTATAGATGTATATATATATATATATATATATATATATTATATATATATATATACACACACATACATACATATATGTATATATATGTATGTATGCATATGTGTATGGGTACATATGTATGTACATATGTGCATGTATACAGGCTTATATAATAGTACATGTGCACATTAATATGTATATGCATGCGCAAGTGCGTATATCTATATACATACTTCTTTTTCTCTAATTTATCAGCCTTCACTATTGCTTTAGCTAGTACAATAAATACTAACATCTATTTTTAGAAACTTGACTGTTATATTTTCTTATCCTTCTTTCCTTTTTGAGGTTTACTACTCACTTTTAATACCCCACCATACCACATTCTTTATCCATCCCTCCACCTTAGTGCCTTTCAACGTATCACCTTCACCTTCCACTTCTCACACATTTTCCTTCCTTACATTTTTATCTCTTCCTTCTGACCCTCCTCCTATTCCTTTTATCTACTGATAGCTCTCCTCTCCCCACCCCTCATAATATCTTGACCACCAATTAGCATTCCTTTTCTCATTTTCACTTCCTCTTTTTTTCTTCTTGCCTTCCCTAATCCTTTTGACCAATACCATTTTTCTTCCTTCTAACATATCTCTTCTCTTCTTTCTCTCTACTTCCCCCTACCAAAATTTCATTTACACTACAAGATCCCTTTGAATGAAGAGCACATAGAATTAATACCTATGAACTATCCATTTATAATAACAAAATATGAACTCCTATTGGAATTTACATACCATAGACAAGAAGCTTTTTTACCCATTCTACACAGCACATTCCTTGGATACTGGAACTACAACTGCAACATCCAACATATATTTTCATTCTGATATTTTCCTTTAGACTTCCTATAACTTCTTTTAATTGAACTCTACTATTTCCTTCTGTTTAACTCTCTCATATTGTCTCTGATGATGGGATATCCTTTATATCCATGAAACAGCTGTAAGACTACCTCTCTCTTCATAAACTCCCTTGAAAATTCACACTGCCTTGGCTTTGTTGTCTCATTTTATTCAGCTCACACACACGTGCGCACACCACACACACACACACACACATTAATAATATATATATATATATATTAATATAATATGTATATATATTGATAAGAAAATATATATATATATATATATAATATATATATATATTGATAAGAAAAAAAAAAAATATATATATATATATATATATATATTTATTTATATTATATTTGAAAGGAGAATTCTGGTAGATTCAACAATTTAGAATAATTAAATCATCATATTCTCGGCCATAAAAACAGTTTTATGGCCGAGTATAAGTTGTATTATTATTCTAAATTGTTGAACCTACCTGAATTCTCCTTTTAAATATAATATATAAATATCTAACATCTCTGGTTATCCACCTGACCACTTCACAGTGCTGTCTGTGTAATAAACAAAAATATAACTATATATAATATATATATATATATATATATATATATATATATATATATATATATATACACTCACACACACACGCACATATGCATTCATGTGTGTATGGATGTATGTATTTACACTTGCGTGTGTGTGTGTGTGTGTGTAATGCACATATTAACCTTTGATATTCATTTAGCTAATTGATTTGATAACATCAATTAGGAGTGAATTTAGTGAAAAATTAATGGCATGGTTGGACGGGTGGGGATTTCAGAAAGCATGATGCTTAGAAATATAGTATTGTGTCCTAATTAGAGTCCATCTGTCTGTCAGATCTTTAGAATTGGAAGATGCACAGTCGCACACACACACACTCACATGCATGTGCACACACATACACCCATAGATGGACATACATGGACACACACGCGCACGTCAAAATATTTATACGCACTGTCCAGTTTTAACTGGGTATTTGCCAGCAACTGAAAACGCTGAAGGTTAAGACTGTGTTTTTTTTGCAAATGATAAGAAGGAATAATGCTAATTCATACATACTGTGTGTATATCCTCTTGCTGCTGCTTCTCCCCCCTCCTCCTCCTCATCTTCGTCAATATCGTCATTGTCATCATAATTATCATCCTCCTCCAGGTTATCGTTGTCATCATCATCCTGGTCATTGTCGTTGTCATCATCATCATTGTCACCACCACCATCATCATCCTAGTCATTGTCGTTATCATCATCATCATCGTTGTTATTGTTGTAATCATCATCATCATCTTTATCATTGTCGTCGTCATCATCATCATTGTAATTGTTGTTGTCATTGTCATCATCATCCTTGTCATCACTGTCGTCATCATCAGTATCATTGTCTTCACCATCATAATCATCATTAACTGCAACAGCACGCATGGGTTGGCTAGATCTACACACTTACTAGTCTTGAGTGCATTTGGCTTTCATAAACACACACACAATTATCGCCAAGTGCAGTCACCACAAAACTGGCGAAAAAACAGTCTGACCAATTATCTGCCATAACCAGGAATATACTGCTCTTGCAAACCAGATACAAAAAGGAAATATATATATATATTTCCTTTTTGTATCTGGTTTGCAAGATTATTTATGTGAATTTGTGTGTTGAAAAAAATTTTGTTGTGTCTAGGAAGAGTCATTATGCCAATATTATTAACACACACACACTGTTCAATTCCACTTCTTTATGCCGTGGGCATATGGCGTAGTGGTTAAGAGCGCAGGCTACTAGCCCCAAGATTCCGAGTTAGATTCCAAGCAGTGACCTAAAAATAACAATAGTAATAATAATAATATTGAAAAATAGCTTAGGAATGAGAACCTAGGTTCAAAATTTCCCCAAGACACCTGAAGAAGGCTGAGGGTATATCAGCTGAAACGTTGTGTTAACAACAAACAAGATGAGGACAAATATCTGTTGAATGTAAATAATGCAAACGACTCACTGTTTAACCAAGATAAACAAACATTGATTTGTTAGTTGGATATCTAATCATTGACTAATAATAAAGGAATGGAATTGAACCAGTGTGTGTGTCATTAATATTTGCATAATGATTCTCTCTAGATAGAACAAAATATGCATACACACACACACACACATATATATATATATATATATATATATATATATATATATATATATATATATATATATATACACTCACACACACACGCACATATGCATTCATGTGTGTATGGATGTATGTATTTACACTTGCGTGTGTGTGTGTGTGTGTGTGTGTGTGTGTAATGCACATATTAACCTTTGATATTCATTTAGCTAATTGATTTGATAACATCAATTAGGAGTGAATTTAGTGAAAAATTAATGGCATGGTTGGACGGGTGGGGATTTCAGAAAGCATGATGCTTAGAAATATAGTATTGTGTCCTAATTAGAGTCCATCTGTCTGTCAGATCTTTAGAATTGGAAGATGCACAGTCGCACACACACACACTCACATGCATGTGCACACACATACACCCATAGATGGACATACATGGACACACACGCGCACGTCAAAATATTTATACGCACTGTCCAGTTTTAACTGGGTATTTGCCAGCAACTGAAAACGCTGAAGGTTAAGACTGTGTTTTTTTGCAAATGATAAGAAGGAATAATGCTAATTCATACATACTGTGTGTATATCCTCTTGCTGCTGCTTCTCCCCCCTCCTCCTCCTCATCTTCGTCAATATCGTCATTGTCATCATAATTATCATCCTCCTCCAGGTTATCGTTGTCATCATCATCCTGGTCATTGTCGTTGTCATCATCATCATTGTCACCACCACCATCATCATCCTAGTCATTGTCGTTATCATCATCATCATCGTTGTTATTGTTGTAATCATCATCATCATCTTTATCATTGTCGTCGTCATCATCATCATTGTAATTGTTGTTGTCATTGTCATCATCATCCTTGTCATCACTGTCGTCATCATCAGTATCATTGTCTTCACCATCATAATCATCATTAACTGCAACAGCACGCATGGGTTGGCTAGATCTACACACTTACTAGTCTTGAGTGCATTTGGCTTTCATAAACACACACACAATTATCGCCAAGTGCAGTCACCACAAAACTGGCGAAAAAACAGTCTGACCAATTATCTGCCATAACCAGGAATATACTGCTCTTGCAAACCAGATACAAAAAGGAAATATATATATATATATTTCCTTTTTGTATCTGGTTTGCAAGATTATTTATGTGAATTTGTGTGTTGAAAAAAATTTTGTTGTGTCTAGGAAGAGTCATTATGCCAATATTATTAACACACACACACTGGTTCAATTCCACTTCTTTATGCCGTGGGCATATGGCGTAGTGGTTAAGAGCGCAGGCTACTAGCCCCAAGATTCCGAGTTAGATTCCAAGCAGTGACCTAAAAATAACAATAGTAATAATAATAATATTGAAAAATAGCTTAGGAATGAGAACCTAGGTTCAAAATTTCCCCAAGACACCTGAAGAAGGCTGGAGGGTATATCAGCTGAAACGTTGTGTTAACAACAAACAAGATGAGGACAAATATCTGTTGAATGTAAATAATGCAAACGACTCACTGTTTAACCAAGATAAACAAACAATTGATTTGTTAGTTGGATATCTAATCAATTGACTAATAATAAAGGAATGGAATTGAACCAGTGTGTGTGTCATTAATATTTGCATAATGATTCTCTCTAGATAGAACAAAATATGCATACACACACACACACACATATATATATATATGTACATAAATAAATATATATGTATATACATACATCTGATTCCTCTCCTGCCCATTTTCTATAAACACATTTACAATTTGTCACATATTTTGCATGTCTAACAGAAAATGCTACTATCTTTTCTTTCTAATCTTTGCATCTCCTCCACTTTCAAGACCACATCTCACAACCATGTGGCATTCGTACATAAGTATTATACAACCTGCCTCTCTTTTTGCAAGATAGGCCTTTTGTTATCAACAAAGCTAATAGCTCTCTGGATTTTTTCCAAACAGTTATTATTCTAGCAGCTGTACTTTCAGAACATCCTCCACTGCTGATAATTAGGTTACCTAATTAACAGAAACTATCTTCTTCTTTTAGACATTCTCCTTGTCTAGAAAAATCTACTTCCAATGTGTTCTTAGTGTTTATTGCTCCTGTTCATCTGCCACAAACAAAGTCTACTTTCTCCGTTAACCTTCCCGTTACTCCATCATGTCTCTTATGTGTCCTTAGTTTGCGCTGGGTGTGTGTATATTACATACATATATTTATATCTCTAAACTGCCTGTCAGCCTGTCTATATCTGCCTGTCTGTTTATTTCTCTGTCTGTCTGTTTATCCCACTCTATCTCTGACTAGATAAGATGTGGATTCAGAGAACCATGCTGCTATCACAGAAAGCTCCTCTTATGCTTTCGGCTATCAGTTCACATAGTAAACCAATACAAAGAAATGTCATGGTTACCAAAAATTCAGACGATCTGATTGATAAAAATATTTCATGAGGAGTATAGAAAACCATAAAGTCAGAGTAATGGGGACATAAACACACCAACATCGGTTGTCAAGTGATGGTGAGATGACAAACACAGACACAAAGACACATGATGGGCTTCTTTCAGTTTCTGTCTACCAAATCCACTCACAACACTTTGGTCGGCCCGAGGCTATAGTAGAAGACACTTGCCCAAGGTGTCATGCAGTGGGACTGAACCTGGAACCATGTGGTTGGGAAACAAGTTTCTTACCACACAGTTCTCACAGTATTGATCAGGCCATCAGATGCTGTTATACACTGCTGGTCACAATGCACTTCCAATTCTGTCTTCATTGCACCTTTCTTTTCCATCTCAACCTAAATTACTTAACCAAATCCCCTTCCCATCATCATGGAGGCCTTCCAAGTGGCTTTTTTCAATCTCTTGGATAATACTTGACAACTGCATGGGTCTGTGAACCTTGCAATATGTCCAGCCCAGTGGAACTTGTGCTTTTGGTACTCTGCAATCACATCATTCATTCTGCACCATTCTTCACTCATCTCATTTCAAATATACTCTCATAATGATATTCCTAACATGGATCTTTCCATGGCCTTTTGTGCCGTAGCCAATCGATGTTCTATCCTCTTTGTATTATATGTGCCGGTATCATGTAAGTGGCACCCATGCTGGTGACACATAAATGGTACCGACTACACTCACAGAGTGGTTGGCATTAGGAAGGGCACCCAACCGTAGAAACCAAGCCTGGTGCAGCTCTCTGGCTCACCAGTTCTACCCAAGCTGTCTAACCCCTGCCAGTATGGAAAGTGGACGTTAAATGATGATGAAATGTATAAAGGATAAAGTTCCTCTCCAAGGCACAAGTCTTGGCAAAGTTGTTTTACGGAAGACCAGCAGTCACCCATACATATAAGCCTCCCATCTCCATGCCACTGATGTTGTCCAAGGGAAAGGCAAAGGGGCTGATACAGCTTGGCACCAGTGATGCCACAACTCATTTCTACAGCTGAGTAAACTGGAGAAATATAAATTAAAGTGTCTTGCTTAAGAACACAACACACAGCTCGGTCCAAGAATCGAACTCATTACCACAATTTTGAGCCTGATGCTCAAACCACAGAGCCATGTGCCTTCATGGTGAAATCTATGTTCACAAATTAATGCAAATAAAGAAAGCCAGTGCATCAGATAATGTTTCTGATTATTTTTCACACATTCACAAAAGAAATATAAAAAACAAGAAAAGGCATTAAACATTTAAATTTTTAGAAATTTTTTATTTCTCATTTGTATCTTTTTCATTATTACTTGTTCTTTTCCAACAATCCATTTCATTCTATTTTTTTTCATTTAGCATATCTTCTCCATCACCATTATTATTATTTTTGTTATCATCAATCATCTCGTTCTATACATTATAATATGTATTTTTATTATCACAAACAATACAATAGCAATCACTCTTGTCATTATACTAATATTCGTTATTAATAGAGCAATTAGAATGTATTGATTTTGGCATGTGGCCAAACTTATTGAAACAGGATACAACTGATTAGATCTATAATACAATATATTACTGATGGTTATTTAATCAGTACCCTGCTAACAAAAGAAAGAAAAAAGCATATTTGATCTCAGCTGGATTATAATATTTTATATGCTATACTGAGTTCTAATGAAGACACAATGTCACAAATTTTGTGGGTTCTGAGAAAGTTACAATGTCACAAATATTGTAGATTCTAACGAATCACAACATTACAAATTTTGTGGGTTCTGACATAGACATAGCATTACAAATTTTGCAGGTTCAAACTTATCACAACATAGACAGAACATCACAAATCTTGTGATTTCTAATGTTGTTACTTCACAAATCTTGTGGGTTCTAATGTTGTTATGTCACAAATCTTGTGGGTTCTGACAGACACAGCATCACAAATGTTGTACATTCTAACATATCACATCACAACATAAACAAAATGTCACAAATTGGGTTCTTAAATAGAAACAATGTCACAAATTTCGTGGGTTGTAATATAGTCACAATGTCACAAAATTTGTGATTTCTAACATAAGCATATCACAAGATATGTGGGTTCTAACAAACACATCACAAATTTTGTGGGTTCTAATAGTCACATAATAGATTTTGTGGGTTGTAACACAGATGCAATATCACAAATTTTGTGGGTTCTAATAGTCACATCACAGATTTTGTGGGTTGTAATATAGATGCAATATGACAGATTTTGTGGGTTGTAACATAAATACAATTCACAAATGTTATGGGCCCTAACATAATCACAATGTTCCAAATTTTGTCGGTTCTAGAGACACAATGTCATAAATATTGTTGTTGGGGTATAACCAATTTAACTGATGCCAGCACTTCACTGATAGCGACTTAGTTTAACTACCCTGGAAGAATGAAAGACAAAGCTGATGTTGGTGGGATATGAACTCAGAATGTCAAGGGTCACAACTAAATACCACAAAGCATTTTATCTGTCACTCTATCGATTCTACCAGTCCACCAAGCAACTATTGAGGTGTAATGTAATTACAGTGGAGGTGCATGGCTTAGTGGTTAAGGTGTTGGACTCTTGGTTGTAAGATTGTGGTTTCGATTCCAGGATCAAGTGATGCATTGTGTTCTTGAACAAAACATTTCATTTCATGTTGCAACAGTCCATTTGACTGGTAAAAATGAGTAATGCATGATGGGACAGCATCCTGCCCAAGGAGGAATATATATATATATATATATATATATCCGAGAGATGGCAGGAAACTGGCCCTATGCTCCTTGTCCACATTGCACTGAACTTACAGAGTAATGTGGTCTAACCATACACACACACACACACACACACACTCCCCCCTTTCTGGGGTTGATTAAGTAAGTAGCAGTGGTAAATGTTATTAAAATACTTTTATTATAAATGATATTATGACCAGTGATGTTGTTGCCGTTGCTGTGCCAGAACAATGGCAACATAGCCATACATGTTTACTCCATAAGGGATTTTAAGAGTATGTGTGTGTGTGTATGTACACCAGTTGAGCACTGGGGGTCATTGTAATTGATTAGTCCCTTCCCACAAAATTTCAGGCCTTGTGACTATAGAAAAAAGGATTGTTATTACTGTTGTTGTTGTATGTATGTATGTATGTATGTATGTATGTATATACATACATACAACAACAACAGTAATAACAATCCTTTCTTCTATAGTCACAAGGCCTGAAATTTTGTGGGAAGGGACTAATCAATTACAATGCCCCCCAGTGCTCAACTGGTACTTACTTTATCGACCCTGAAGGAATGAAAGGCAAAGTCAACCTTGGTGGAATTTAAACTCTGAACGTAAAGATGAATGAAATGCTGGAAAAAATTTTGCCCAGAGTGCCAGTTTGCCACCATAATAATGATAACAACAACAATTGTAAATGAATGCCCTAGACTTGTCCCCAAATATTATAAGTTGTGGTGACACAATGAGGTAGCAAAAATGCAATACTGAAAACTATGAAAAAAGTGGGTTCTTGAGAGCAGCAAGACATGGTATGAGCGCAAACCGCAGTGAATGGTGGAGTCAGAGACCCACAAAATCCTGTGGGATTTCGCAATCTAAACAGATCAGGTGTTAGAACTTAATGGTGGTGGACAAGGTGTATCACATGTGCTATATAATTGATGTGTGGCCCTCTGACCCACAAACAGTCAAGAAGGAAGGCAAGAAAATAGACATATACAATCCTCTTAATTATAAAATAGCCCACCTATGGAAAATGAAGAAGGTAAAGATAGTGCCAATTATTGTTGGGTCCTTGGGGACAGTATCAGAAGACATAAAGAGGAATATAAAGGAAATCAGTATAAAGTGCCCGGTAGAACTGTTTCAAAAGGGTTGCCTCCTTGACATGGCCAGAATAGCCAGGGAAGCATTAGATTAGCTGAAAAGAACAGATGGCATGGTACTGTAAGCTGCAGGTAGCAAACCCACTACACATGCGAGACTCCAGGAGATCTGACAAAACCCGAGTTAAAGAGAAAAGTGATAATAATAATATTTTAAAAGGATTGATGTAACTCTTCACAAAGGTAAATAGACAAAACAAAGAGTACGATGCGATTGCAAGAGAAGTTTTTATTGGTTGAAGGATATTTCGACAGCTTGCTTGTCTTTGTTGAGTTCTTTTCACTTTGAACTCGACAAAGACAGGCAAACTGTTGGAATATTGTTCAACCAATAAGATATCTATAAAAATCGCATCGTGCTCTTCGTATTTTTTAATCGGCTTTTGGCTAAGATCAAAGTGTAGAATAATAATAATACCTATGGCAATAATAATAATAATAACAATAATAATAATCTCAAACACAAGTACACAGCCAACATTGCCAGAATTTGAACTCAGAAAGCAAAGGGACATATCGAAATGCTGCAAAGCATGTTTTGCACCATTCTACTGATTTGGTTTTCTGTCAATTCTTCATAATATCAATTATGGTTTTAAATTTTGGCATAAGGCCAGGAATTTAAGGTGGGGGTTAAGTTGGTTACACCGACCCCAGTGCATAACTGGTACTTATTTTATTGACCCTGAAAGGATTAAAGGTAAAGTTGACCTCGGGAGAAATTGAATTCAGAACATAAAACTGGAAGAAATGCTGCTAAGCATTTTGTTCCAATTTTGGCAAAAGGCCCGAAATTTTTATGGGGGGTGGGGATTAATCAATATCATTGAACCCAGTACTTGATTGGTCCTTTTTTTTTTTTTTATTAATCCTGAAAGGTCACTACCTTTGTTATAATAATAATAATAATGGTTTCAAATTTTGGCACAAGGCCAGCAGTTCCATAAGAGGGGTTTGGTCAATTACATCAACACCAGTATTTAACTGGTACTTATTTTATCGACCCTGAAAGGACGAAAAGGCAAAGTTGACTTTGGTGCAATTTGAACTCAGAACGTAAAGACAAATGAAATACTGCTAAGCATTTTGTCTGGTGTGCTAATGATTCTGCCAGCTTGCTGCCTTAATAATAATGATAATAATAATCCTTCCTACAATAGGTACAATGCCTGAAATTTTGGGAGAAGGACCAGTCAATTAGATTGACCTCAGTATGTAACTGGTACTTAATTTATCAACTCCGAAAGGATGAAAGGCAAAGTCAACCTCGGCGAAATTTGGATTCAGAACATCAAGGCAGATGAAATGCTGATAGGCATTTCGCCTGGCATGCTAACAATTCTGTGAGCTCACTGCCTTAATAATAATAACAATAATAATAATAATATTTCAAGATTGAAGTTACTCTCTCCAAAGGTAAAGAAACAAGAAAACAGTCACACTGTTCATTTGTTTCATTTTCATTTTAATAAACAGTCAAACAGCTGAACTCTTCTTGTTTTTTTAAATAATCTCTAACATATGCACAAGGCTACAAATTTGGATTTAGAGCAGATTAAATTGAAAGCAGCACATAGTTGATATTTTATTGACCCTGGTAACAGGCAGCACAACCAGAATTTGAACTCTGTGTGTACATGTATATAAAAATATAAATATATACATAAATATATGCATACACAAATGTGCATGTGTGTATATGTATGTACGTATGTGTGTGTGTATATACACACACACACACACACATATATATATACATATATTTGTGCATGTGCAGGCATATATGTATGTATATATATATATTTATATATAGGTTTCTTTCAGTTTCCGTCTACCAAGTTCCAAATTCCTTTGCAAGGCTTTGCACTGCCTGGGGTTATATTACAGTAGAAAACACTCAAGGCGCAGTGAAGTGAAACTGAACCTAAAGTCATGTTGTTGGGAAGCAAACTTCTAAACCATGCAGCCATGCCTGAGCCTAGCCTGTCTTTTATATAGCTAACTCCATTCTTTGATGTTATCATGTTATACTCTACAGATGTTTTTCAGATGACCACCATTTGTGCAAATGCTTCATGTGGCAAATGCCTGGATGACACATCCGAACTGACATAAAAAAGCTTATGTGCTGCTGCCACATAAAAAGCCCCCTGTACACTCAGTGAAGTGGTTGGTCTTAGGAAGGGCATCCAGTCATAGAAACCATGTCAAAACAGACAACTGCAGCCTAGTGCAGCTCTCTGGCTTGTGAGCTACTGTAGAAACCGTCCAACCTATGCCTGCATTGAAAATGGATGTTAAATCATGATGATGATGATGATATATGTATATGTGTATATATATATTCACAATTATATATATATATTAAGTTTGATATTAATAAGACACTGGCTACTATTCTGTTTTAATCTATGCAATTTTACTCGCAAGTCACATGTCCATCCAAGGAATATGGAAGAAAGCGCTTACCAAAGGTGCTGCAGACTGGGATTGCAATGCAATCCATTTGATTATAAATGTAATATTTTACCTACATTTTACTACCAACTAGGTTTCATATTTGATATAGAATGAAAGCTTCTATCATTGGGATAATTTAGGGTTTTCTGAAGGGTGCTATTTGTAAGGATTAGGGATAGAGTTGGGTAGAATACAGGTTTGATATTGTACAGAGGTTGTTATCACAATTTATTGGTATAATAATAATAATAATAATAACAACAACAATAATAACAATTATATTATTATTATTATTATTATTATTATTAGTGTTGTAATTATGAAAAGATAATTTTTCTTGTATTTTTTCTGACATCATTATATTTTGTACAATGGTAACATTTTTTTGTTCTTTTTTTTTTACTGCTTCTAAATATTAAAAAAAAACACAAAAATAATGAAGTATCAAAAAATCAAGAAATTTAAACAAAAAAGCCCCCCATCAAACATAGAATTCTCGGCACTGTTCATCATCCCGTTCTTTGATGCCAAGCTCTCCATTGAGCAGAGTCTCTGTGGTTTCAACACTGTCTATCAGGTTATGTTGATCTGAGAAAGAGTCCCGGTGTCGCGGAAGCAAGAACGTGACACGTGTCTTCCGTCGACACTGCAATACAATGTATATGATACAGCCAAGCACAACGATGACTCCCAGGGTGACCACAATGGCTATTTTAATGTTGTACAGCAGCTTCTTATTGCCATAAATGAAATGGTGTGAGTGTAAACGCTCATGGTGATGGAAATTGTTTGACCTGAATATCTGCGATGCTAAAGATATTTCGTTGCTGTGATCCATGGCGGTGGTGAGAAATCTATTTTGGGATTCCAGTTTGAATATTTTGATGTTGTTACTGATGAGTAAATTACATATATACATCTATGTTATGGATGTGTGTGTAGAAAGAGAGAGTGTGTGTAGGCATGGTGGGTATTCACAAAGAGAAAGAGAGAGATAAAGAGAAAGACAAAGAAATTGTATGTGTGACTAAATAGTCAATCTTTTAAAGTAGAGAAAAGAAAGTTTATGAAAATCAATATTTGTCATGTAAGCTAAAATAGAGAACAGAAAAAATCCACAAAGCTAATAAGAAAACTTTTTAGAGAAACTAGTTTAATGTTATATATGTGTGTGTGTATTATATATATTTATGTGTGTGTGTGTGTGTATAAATTATAATGGTATACTATATATATGATGATGATGATATATATATATATATTTTGTGCTGAGACGACAGTCATACAAAATTCGTAGATTAATGGAATCTTAGTCTGCTTTGCTTTTGTGTTTTTTTCTTCTTTTTCTTTAAGTTGTTTTCTTTAATTTCCAAGTGAATTTTTTCTTCTTTACAGGTTTGTATGAATATAGACAGACAAATGAATGAATCTGTCTGTAAAAGTTAGGCAAATCTAGGCAGAAGTAAAATGAATCAGAAATAGAAATTGTGCGGAGATGGGAGAAAGGTAAACAAGATTAGGGAGAGAGAGAAATGGTAAAAGTGTGATTGGAGTAACAAGTTAAGCAGAAGTAAGATTGATAGATGTCAGGTAAGTAGACTTTAACCCTTTAACATTCAGAGTATCCTGTCAAATGTAACGTTTATTTATTAACATTGTTTTAAATTAATCGTGAATTATCTCATAGCCTCAAGATTTACATGATGTGATTGTTTTTAGATTGACATTGTAGGGTAGTTGTGAGAGGCCTGATCTGGTTGCTTTGAACAGAATATTTTGGCTGGATATGGCTGGATTAGATGCTGAAGGTAAATAAAAGAAGGAAAATTTTGGCAGTAGGTGTACAGGGAGAAGCAGAAGGGGTTAAGTTCAAGTAGGGGCTGAGGTAGACGTACAAGCAATTAAGTATAACAAAGCTGAAGCAGGAATAGTTTAGGCTGATTGTTGTGGTCTCGATCTTGCCAACATAATGTCCAGCATTTGTGTCAGATAAAATACAAACTCAAGTGTTGAAGGAGGGTTTTAGAAACTGGCAGTTGGTTTTTATGTGGAAGTCCTTTGGTCTCGTTGAAGTCAAATACTACAAGAGAAAGATCTAGATTAACAAACTAGTGATCATGGATATGTATATATTATGCAGTTGGCTGTGGATTGTCTGCATGCCTGTGATTGGAGATTTATAAAATTAGTATCAGTAAATGGAGGGAGTTGATGAAAACTGAAGAAGTGTGTCTCCCACTAGCTTTGAATAAAAAAGTTACAAAAGTAAAAAAAAAAAACCCGCTTTGGAGTGACCTTTAAATTTGTGTCTGGTTACAGGTTATAACTTTACTTAATATATATGCATACTGCTGTGTGTATATATACATATCTTTGTGTGTGAGTGGGCACTGGTTCATGAGTTCAGTTCAATCTGTTGAGAAGAAACCCACAAATAAAACGTAAAGTTGTTGTCTGGAGAAAGTCAAAAGGTCACCACTGTTGGGAGGCCATCATTTTCTGAAGACCATTGGCCTTGGAAGCTCATTAATATGAAGAGGTCATTAACCTGCAGAGGTTGATAACCTAATATCACAATATTAGCA
Source organism: Octopus sinensis (assembly GCF_006345805.1). Taxonomy (NCBI): domain Eukaryota; kingdom Metazoa; phylum Mollusca; class Cephalopoda; order Octopoda; family Octopodidae; genus Octopus; species Octopus sinensis. The sequence continues at coordinate 171,161 of NC_043024.1, forward strand.
GGAAGATGTTTTACAATTCTTCAGCTGGACATCAACAGGTGACCAACACAAAGTCATGAAGGGATCACCGACAGGATTTTCAAAAATCTGTAAAGAGAAGAAAAAGAAATCAGTCTCCATTATAGAACATTATAGAAAGTGAAGATAAAAGAGGCACAGGAAATATACATATCTACATACGCACATATATACACAAGTAGTGGAAATCAGCTGCCCAGCGGATGTTAACATAAAGCTAAAGATGAGTGTAAAAAAAAATACCTATGCTGAATTATTGAAGAATCTACAGCTACTCTATGCAGATTACAAGTTCAGATTTGTACCTGTAATTATTGGGGCACTGGGATATGTAGCACACTGCCTAAATACCAATCTTCAGAAATTAGGCTTCTCAAAACCAGAAAGAAGAAAGCTGATTCGAAGACTATGGATCCAATCCATCATTGGAACTGTAAAAATATGTAAAACTTTCCAGATGTTCATCATTCAAGTATATATGAGCATGTCTAGATATGTAACTATATGCATGAGAATACATACATAAAGAAAAACATACAAATCTGCATGTATACAGACATACATGCATACAAAAATACTCTGTTGTTGATGCTGAAATCCCAATGAAGGAGTATTGCATCTCAGTTAGAAACTGGATCTTTCTCTATTCGCAGGAAATCTTGAAATAAAACTAAATAATGACACACATAGATAGATAGATACATACATACATATATTCATTCATTCATTCATATTAGAAACAGAGAACAAGCAAGCAAAACACATGGTATCACTTCAGGGACTTTAATTTATAATTGAAACATAATACAGAGTAATTATAATAAACAGTTACCAATTTACTATAACTACTTTGCATTATGTTTGAATTGTAAATTATAAATTAAAGGCTCCAAAGCAGTGATTCTCAATGTGGGGTATATGCCCCATTAGTGGGGGTGGGAAAATTGTGGTGAGGTGTGGAATCCAAAATGTGTGGTGAGAAGCTTGCTTCCCAGCCACATGGTTGTGGGATCTGTCCCACTGTATGGCACCTTGGACAAGTTTCTTCTACAATAGCCTCTGGCTGACAAAAGCTTTGTGGGTGTATTTGGTAAATGGAAACTGAAAGAAGCCCTTCATATATATATATATATCTATCACTCAGTGCTTTAAAGTTTATTTATAAAAATGCTGTCACATTCCAAAACGCTATTATTTAACATTGTAAAAGGCTGTATCTGTTGTCAGGGGTCACTTAGCTTAGAGGTACAGGGTGCTCAACCAGAATTTGAGAGGTTCAGGGTTTGATTCTTGGTAGAAGCTATTTTTTTTTCTATCTTCCAAGGGTATTTATTTGGTCTTCTAAGCAGTTCTCACAGTTATTGAGCTTTGGATATTTCCTTTATTTTCTGTAATAAATATATAAAGGTATAGCTGTATGGAAGCACAGGCATGGCTGTGTCATAAGAAGCTTGCTTCCTAACCACATGGTTTTGGGTTCAGTCCCACTGCATGGCACCTTGGGTAGGTGTCTTCTACTATAGCCCCAGGCTGACCAAAGCCTTGTCAGAGGATTTGGTAGATGGAAACTGAAAGAAGCTCACGGTATATATGTATGTGTGTGTGTGTGTGTGTGTATTTGTGTCTGTGTTTATCCCCCACCACTCCTTGACAACTGGTGCTGATATGTTGATGTCTCCGTAACTTAGCAGTTCAGCAAAAGAGACTGATAGGATAAGTACTGGAGTTGATATATCTAACTAAAAAAATTTTTCAAGGCGGCACCCCAGCATGGCCTCCGTCTGATAACTGAAACAAGTAAAAGAATATATATCCTTTTTCTTTTATTTGTTTCAGTCATTATACTGTGGCCATGCTGGGGCACAACTTTGAAGAATTTTTAGTCAAATAAATCAATGCCAGTGCTTATTTTTCTTTTAAAGGCTTGTATTTATTCTATCGGTTGCTTTTTGCTGGACCACTAAGTTTCAGGGATGTAAACACACCAACACTGGTTGTTAAGCAATGGTAGGGAACAAACACAGACACAAGACACACACACTACCATAAATATATACAACAGGCTTCTTTCAGTTTCCATCCACCAATTCTACTCACAAGGCTTTGGTTGGCCTGAGGCTTTAGTAGAAGACACTTGCCCAAGGTGCCACACAATTGAACTGAACCTGGAATCATGTGATTGGGAAGCAAGCTTCCTACCACACAGCCATGACAGTGCCTATAGAACTGGCACTCTGTTGGTTACGATGACGAGGTTTCCAGTTGATTCGATCAACGGAACAGCCTGCTTGTGAAATTAATGTGCAAGTGGCTGAGTACTCCATAGACACACATACCCTTCACATAGTTCTAAAAATGTGAAAAGGCTGTCATTTGAAATGCAGGTGCTACTCATTTTTGCCAGCTGAGTGGACTGGAGAAAGGTGAAATAAAGTGTCTTGCCAGGTATTGAACTCATGAAACTTACAACCATGAGCTAAATACCCTATGTCACAAGCCTTCACTGTGCCTATATATATGTATATATATATATATATATGATAATAATATTAGGGAGTAAATCCAAATTTACAGGGAAAAATTAGATTTAGGATTAAATCTAATTTTACAGTATAAATATATATATATTAAATTAGAGATAAAACCACTATTAGGCAAATCAAAACAGTGAAAAACATAAACCAAAACATAGAAATAAAATTAATTAATATAATACACAAAATATATAAAATTCAAATTTAAAGTTAAAATTAAAAAAAATTTTTAATTATTAATTTATACTTATAAATTATACCTATAGATTTATATATATATTATATATAATATATATATATATATATATATATATTATTTTTATTATCTTTTATTTTTTTAATTATATATTTGTTTAATTTAAAAAAATTTTATTATTAATATATATAACTATCAAAAAGTATTAAAAAGTTTAATATAAGATAATAAGTAAAACCACTACGATCGTTTCATGCCCATAACCTAATTCGAATAACAATAATTTAAATTCAATTAATAATTCGAATTATGGTTATAGTCAATCTTCAGGTTAATGATAATATTTAAATAAATAATCAAATATATTTAAACAATATTTTTTTAAAGAAATAAATAAAATAATAATTTTTCTTATAAAAAACTCTATTATCAAACTAGAAACTTTAACGATTATGATTATGTCATACAATCAATTATAATGTTAAATATTAATTTTTAAGTATTAATTTTTAAGGTAAGAATAGATAGAAAATGTATTTATCTATTCAGATATAATATGGCTTTAAAAAAACATAATAAACCCACAAATAATCTAATCTCAGTTATAGTCAATATCTAATTACCTAAATATTTAACAAAAAAAAAAAAAATCACTAATCATTATTAAATTCAATTTCAAGTCAAATAACTATATAATATTTGAACAATAACCAAACCATCAATGAACTCATACAAGTGTATATAAATATAAGAATTAAGATCCAAAACTATCTCCATCAACAAGTATATATGCACGTATAACAAAGACCTAATAAATTAATTATTCTTTACCACTTATAAATACATTAAAAGATTAAAGATGAAAAAGCCGACTGTAAACAAACAAACAAATCATTCCAAAAGAACTTCACAACTAATTAACGATCCATACATCTCGTTGGCCAACTAATAACCTACAAAAACCGTATAGTTAAGAACTAAAATGAAACAACAAAACACTTAATGAAATAATCAATCTGCAGCTATACAGTATCCAACATATACCACTAACACACTTATCAATGGAAAAAATACCACTACCAATCTTCAATTGAAAAAAAGAAACATACAAGTTATAACAACAATTATAAAATACCTAAAATAACTATCAAAAATTACAACTATTAAAGACCAAAATCTAAGCCACCAATACATGCATACACATGAAACCCAACTTTAAAAGACTCGTACAACTGTTAATAATCAATACATCTCCTTGGCCAAGCAAAGTCCCACGAACAAACGTAGAGCCAAAATCCAATAATTAAATAGAAAAATCCATGTCAACTAAATCACTGCACAACAATCGGTACCTATACAAAATTATACCAAAACATTTAAATTTCAAAATCTAAAAATCCCAAATACAAACATATACTTATCTTTGCAAAGATAAGTATATATTCACATCTAAGATTTCCAAATTTTAAAATTTAAATACTTCAAAAAGTCCCATTGTACAATTCTGCACTTCACACAAATACTGATTGCCATGCAATGATCCAGCTATCGCAGCCCCCTCCACCCAATTATTAGATTCCAACTCCACGTCCATCCACAAGACCCCACCCAGCCAAAGAGACACATTGATCGCCAACAGTTACACGAGCCCTCCAAAGCCAGGCTTCATGCACATACATGCATTGACAGCTCAAATTCCAGTCTTTAACAACCACAACTGTTGATAGCCACCTCAAACATTTTATAATTGTTACTACAACCCACACATTTTCCCCTTCAACTGACAATTGGCAGCAGTACTCCTTCCACCGACAAACATTTTAGTAGCACCTATCGGATACCACACAACCATGGATTGATCACTTCATCAAGCACTTTACCATTTCATTCCAGTTCCCAACTACACGGCCCCTGCAAGTTACCAACCAGCCAATGAGATACATGGATCGTTAACCAGCTAGAGTTCCAACAAGATAGCCCGCCTGCTCGTCCACAACTAGCTCCCTCATCCCCAATCCTCCAATAAGCAACAATGAACAATTAATCCAACAGGTCCCCACCACACGCGCATATACACTCATTGATAGAGACAATCCCAGATCCCAACTCCCATACTCATATAAATTCTTATATTTATATACATTTGTATGTGTTCATTGATGGTTTGGTTATTGTTCAAATATCATATAGTTGTTTGACTTGAGATTGAATTTAATAAAATATGATTAGTGATTTTTTTTTGTTAAATATTTAGGTAATTAGATATTGACTATAACTGAGATTAGATTATTTGTGGGTTTATTATGTTTTTTTAAAGCCATATTATATCTGAATAGATAAATACATTTTCTATCTATTCTTACCTTAAAAATTAATACTTAAAAATTAATATTTAACATTATAATCGATTGTATGACATAATCATAATCGTTAAAGTTTCTAGTTTGATAATAGAGTTTTTTATAAGAAAAAATATTATTGTATTTATTTCTTTAAAAAAATATTGTTTAAATATATTTGATTATTTATTTAAATATTATCATTAACCTGAAGATTGACTATAACCATAATTCGAATTATTAATTGAATTTAAATTATTGTTATTCGAATTAGGTTATGGGCATGAAACGATCGTAGTGGTTTTACTTTTTATCTTATATTAAATTTTTTAATACTTTTTGATAGTTATATATATTAAAATAAAAATTTAAAAAATTAAATAAATATATAATAAAAAATAAAAAAATTTTAAAAATAAAAATTAGATTAAAAATAATGATAAAAATAAAAATAATATATATATATATATATATATATATATATTATATATATATATATATAAATTTATAAGTATAATTTATAAGTATAAATGAATAATTTAAAAAAGTTTTAAATTTTAACTTTAAATTTAAATAATTTAAATAATTTAAATTTTGAATTTTATATTTTATATATTTTGTATATTATATTAATTTTATTTCTGTGTTTTGGTTTGTTTTTCACTGTTTGATTTGCCTAATAGTGGTTTTATCTCTAATTTAATATATATATATATATATCATCATCATCATCATCATCGTTTAACGTCCGTTTTCCGCGCTAGCACGGGTTGGATGGTTTCGACCGGGGTCTGGGGAGCTCAGGACTGCCCCAGGCTCCAGTCTAGTCTGGCAGTGTTTCTACAGCTGGATGCCCTTCCTAACGCCAACCACTCCGCGAGTGTAGTGGGTGTTTTTTACGTGCCACCTGCACAGGTGCCAGAGGGGTCTGGCATCGGCCACGTTCGGATGGTGCTTTTTATGGGGGGGGGGTGCAGAAATATAGGGGAGCACCAGTGGGAGGGGTGGTTCTGAGGACAGGTTCTAGGCAAGTAGAACGTAGGATATCGAGAGGGGTAATGCATGGTTAAATAGCGTATTGAAGAGGGGGGTTCAAAGAGTAGACACCTATAATGGTGGTGGGGGGGTGCAGAAATATAGGGGAGCACCAGTGGGAGGGGTGGTTCAGAGGACAGGTTCTAGGCAAGTAGAACGTAGGAAATCGAAAGAGGGGTAATGCATGGTGAAATAGCGTATTGAAGAGGGGGGTTCAAAGAGTAGACACCTATAATGGTGGTGGGAGAAACGACAACCGGTATAGTTGGAGCAAAATAGAGATATCCGGTATTGGTGGTGGTGGGGGTGGGTAGGGCGGGCGCGCCGCGAAGAATCGGCGGCCAATTCGATCAGCCCTGTAAGGGAGATAGATCTTAAATATCTATAACGATAACTAATGAATTATACAGAATATGCAAAAACGAGGCGAGGCTGAAATAGTAAACAGAGTGGCGACTAGGGGGATCAGAATAATGATACATAATAAATAATAATAAATAGAGATACGGGGTGAATTAAAGTTCAAAGATTTCTTATCTTGGGATGACTTCGTTTACGGACAGACTTGGCAAAAGGAATTCGGAATCAAGAATGAGGCAGGTTACTAGCTTAAGTATGCATAGCCATGGAGAGAAGTAGGAAGAGAATATATATATATATAACATATTTGAACAAAATATGATGCAAATTTTAGGCACTGGGTGAAGAGTTGCTTAAAATACTGAATTAAAAACCTATACATTGTCCAATTTCAGTCGAATGGAACTTAATTGACTGGCAGATGTAAATACCATTCCTGGAATAGGAAATAGAACACCTACAGCGATCTAATACTAATGGAAAGTTGCTGATTCTAGAGCAGCTGGAATATAAATTCACATTTCTACCTGTTCTCACTGGGTTGCTGGCTTATGTCACAACTGTGTGTTATCAAATCTGAAATCTTGAGCAATGAACAAAACAGGAAGGACGCCATTAATCAACAGACTAATCCGTTAATGGAAGTGTTGTTGAAATATTTAAATATTTTAGAAAACTTCACTAATTCTCTCTCTTTCTCTCGCTTTCTCTCTCTTGTTCTGTATAAAATGATGTTACAATAACACATATATATATATTTACACATACATACATGTGTGTGTGTGTGTGTGTGTATGTATGTATATATATATATATATATATATATATATATATTATATATATATATAGTTATCCAAACAAGAAAACACAGAAAAAAACACAGCACACGCGAGACATGGAACAATTAAAGTATTATTTGACGCTCAGGAAAGAAGGAAGGAGGGTTTAACGTTTCGAGCGGAGCTCTTCGTCGGAAACAAGGAGAAGGAAAGATCCCAAGAAGGGAAGACAGAGGAAAAAATATTTTTGCTGGTGGTGCTCAAGAGATCACATGTTGAAAGAACAGAAGTTGAGAGGTAGACCATATATATATATATATATATATATATCTATATATATATATATATATATCAGATCATTAAGAATGAAGTGTCCGATTTTCTTATGCACCAAGTTTGACAGTCATTAACTCTAATGTTTTATCCTGACAATTCTTTGTTTTACAACATTGAAGGGTTACATCATCACTTTTCACAATACAATTCATGGTGTCTGATTACATTGAGAATTTTCTCTTGTAAATCAATTTTTGTGAACCCATAGATAGATAAAACATTTGTGTTCTTTATGAATGAGTTCTGTTGTGGAACCAATGCATCCCAGACAGCTCAAAACATCAATGGAGTGTTTGGGGAAAATGCGGCGAATGAGTAGACTGTACGTTGATGGTTTGAGAAGTTCTCGTCTGGTGACTTTACTCTTGAAAATCAGTCCCATGGTAGAGCTGAGGTGGATAATGATGGGCTGGAAACTATAGCAGAAGCAGATACATCTCAAACTATGCATGAGTTAGCAGCGAAGTTTGATGCATCGATTCCAAGTGTATTGGACCACCTGAAACAAATTAGCA
>NC_043024.1:184272-224272 GCF_006345805.1 Octopus sinensis
ATTTCAAGTAAAACAGAGGCAGTGTATTTCAACAGAAATCTGGTAACAAAAGAGTTAAGGTGATCTAAATTAAAATTTTCTCTTAAAATTTCATGTTCATTAATGTTCCAAGCACAGAATTCATAATGTCAAAGTTATTTTGCTAAATTGTTCGTTATTTACAAAATTTATAGAAACCAAGGCAGTTGTTGTATTTCAACAGAAACACAGCAATGAGATTGTGAATCCTGTTGATAGCAACCAGCCTGAAGCGGTTTCTAGTTCTATGATTGTTTTAGTCATGAGACTGTCACCCTGCTGGAATGCTGGCTTAGTGAAGTGGTTTTTAACTGGGGTCCATATAAGGCTTTCGAAGGTCACCACCTCATCCCATGTCTTCCTGGGTCTACCTCTACCACAGATCCCCTCGACAGTTAAAGATCGGCATTTCTTTACACAGCTGCCCTGTCCTCGTCCATATGCATCACATGACCATACCAGCACAGTCTTCTCTCTTGCACTTGTGTCTGTTTCCCATCACTGCTTGACAACTGGTGTTGGTCTGTTTATGTCCCTGTAACTTAACAGGTCACCAAAAGAGTCTGATAGAATAAGTACCAGGCTTAAAATTCTTCAAGGCGGTGTCCAGTATTCCCATGATCTAATGGCGGAAACAACTAAAAGATAAAAGATATATGTATGTATGTATGTGCGTATGTATGCATGTATGTATATACATATGTATATATGTATGTATGTACATATGTATATATGTATGCGTGTGTGTGTGTGTGTGTGTGTTGTGTGTGTGTATTTGTGCATATATATGTCTTTCTGTTTGTCCTCTTCATCCAAACGGTTGACATAATTTAGTCATGCCATAACTTAGTAGTTTGGTAATCTCCCTTCCCCCCTCCGTACAATAAGCCCCAGACCTTTGAACAAACACTAGGATCCATTTTTCTTTTTTTACTAAACCCCCTCAAGGTGGTACTCCAGCATGGCCGCAGTCCACTTACTGAAACAAGCAAAAGGTTAAACCATAAAAGTTAGAAGCTAAAAGCAAAAAGAAAAACAATCAGACCTATTGTGTATCCGTATTGCAGATGATGCAGACTTGAGAGCAACTGTGACTGGCAGGTGTGCTCTGCATCAGTGCATCCCACTAGTACATGCTGCTATCATGTCCTGCACGAATGCACTGCAATGTTGTATGCTACAGCAATGTTGCACACCATAAATTGCATTAATGCAATTTATCATTATGTGAAGGTGATCAATAGTTTTGTTCAGAGAATATTCAAAAATGACAGCAGAGTGGATGTTTTATCTGCACACTTGCTTCTGTATGTGTGTTCCTGTTTATGATTCTATATGTAAGTATGCACGTGCATATATATGTATGTGTGTATATGAATCTAGTAGTATGTACATATGTATGTTTCTGTATGTATGTATGTATGCATGCATGTATATATGTATATGTATATGCCTATGTGTATATATATGAATCTAGAAATGTGTATGTATGTATGTGCATTTATGTATGAATATATGTGTATATGAATCTAGAAGTGAGTATGTATGTATATGTGTATGCTTTTATGTTCCTGTATGCATGTATGTTTGTAATGCATGTTTATGTGTACATGCATGTATGTATGTATATATGTGTGTATGTGTTTGTGTTTCTGTATGTATACATGTATGTATGTATGAATGTATGCCTGTATAGTGTATGCATTTATACTTTGTATGTATGTATGTATGTATGATCATCATTTAACAACATATATTTATAAGTGTGTATGTATTTATATTTCTCTATATGTTTGTGTGTGTACGTATATCTGAGTATAGCTCCTTCTGCGTCTGTGTGTTCGTGCATGAGCTTGTAGCATGCAAATTTATGGCTTTTTTGCTGCAGATAATACAAGCATTTATACAGCATAATCATAGAGACGCAGGCACTTATAACACATGTGCGAATGGCCTTTCATTCATATTGGGAACATGTGTGTATGAATGTATGCCTGTACCATATTCATCTGAATCTATATATTTAGATTCAGATGAATATGGTACTTAAGTTGAAGCACCAGCATTTAGTATGGTATTATCCATACAATTTCAAAATAAGGTGATTAAAATCAAAATAAGCAACAGGATATCCAGAGGTAATGCAGTACGATCGTTTCACGCAACTCCATTTAATTGAACAATGCAACCATCATATCAATTTTCAGTTGCAAAAAGACATAGAATTTAATTAAATTAAAACAGATGGACACATTAGTATAATTTTACCTAAAATCTCCAAGAAGTTAAGGAGATAGACAAAGAACATGCTGCCTTCACTTAAGCTACTAAGGTATCAGGAAGAAAAACTTGTTACAGATTTTGCTTGTCACTGTTTTATGGGGTCAGTTTTAATTTATAGACTAGTTTTATCAAATCCTTGTATATCTAAGGCCGATAGAACAAGGGGCAGTGTCTGTTAGGGTAAGAGCTGAGGGAATCGACAGAAATCATAGTGGGTATAGTCATAAAAAACTATCAAGATTTATTTGAAGCAATATCATGAGATTTGGTAAAGGAAAACTTAAATCAAGATGTTAGCTGACAATTATCAATGGTCTGCTAGTGGCCGACCCTCTTAACATCTTGATTTACATGAATCGATCGTACTGCATTACCTCTGGATATCCTTGTTGCTTATATATATATATATATATATATATATAAGGTTCTTAGCAGTATAGGTGACTCATCACACTTGATAGCCAGAGGCACACACATATACACATAACTTTTTCTATGAAGCTGTGTGTTCTGATGGTATTAGGGCCCCGTGCAAGCATTTTGTGTTTAGCTGCTGATGTTGAATCCCTGTCAGCAGTTTCCAACTCCTTTTGAATTTTGACAACGACGGATTGAGGAAGTGACCTTTCTCTGAATCGCTGCACTTTAAAGACAACAGCAGCAGTGAGCTTCTTCATTTACTCAGTCAACCTGATGTCTGTTTATTTATCTGAAAAGTAAGTTTAAAATAAATAAGCTAAAAGAAAGTTAGGGCCATTGAAAAAGTGTCCAAAAACTGATGCATCCTATATATATATATATCTGTAGTTGTGATATCTGTGCTGGTGGCATGTAAAAAGTACCATCCGAATGTGGCCGATGCCAGCGCCACCTTGACTGGCTTCTGTGCCAGTGGCACGTAAAAAGCACCAACCGATTGTGGCTGCTGCCAGCCTCCCCTGTCACCTGTGCCGGTGGCACATAAAAAGCACCCACTACACTCACGGAGTGGTTGGTGTTAGGAAGGGCATCGTGCTGTAGAAACTCTGCCAGATCAGACTGGAGCCTGGTGCAGCCTCCTGGCTTCCCAGACCCCAGTCGAACCGTCCACCCCATGCTAGCATTGAAAACGGACGTTAAACGATGATGATCTGTGTGTGCATGTATGCGTGTGTATACACACACATATTTATAAGTATATACATACATCCAATATATGTGAGTGTGTGCGTGTAAGTGTATATCTGATCATGTGCATGTATACATGTCTATAAAGACGTGTACATACTTATGTAGATGGCTGTTCATATATGCATGTCCTGTGTGTGAGAGAAAAACTACTTTTGTGAATAAATTCTTAATTCTTTTGAAGTGTAAGAGATAAGAATGAAAGGTAGAGAAGTCATAAAATAGAAATTCGATCTGTTAAAAAAAAATAAATAAAAGACAAGATTTACAAGAAGGATCATACACACTGAAGCATATACACTGATATACACACTTACTCATAAGTTGCTCACAAAGACACTAATGACCATAGCCTAAAAAATAGAAAAATAAAACAAACTAGATATATGCCTGTCGAATACTTACCACCATACATACTCTGTACAAACATTGTTAAAAATAGAAAATAGAGGAACAAAGGCTCGAAGACAATGAGACAGGCATGGAGACATAGAGAGCATGTCATTGATGAGGAGGTTGCTGATGATAATGATGATGATGAAAGAATACTGAAAAACCAAACGATCTGATTGATCAATTGATTGAACAAATAATCAGGCAAGCAGTTGACTAATTGATTTAACTTGTCAATTAATAAATAATAAATGGAACAAAAATACAATCACTGCATGTATTTCTTGTGAACAACATATGACCCTCCCAAGATACAATTGTATATGTTTTCACACACGATTTCATGTCAGGAATCTTGCAAACAAATGCAAAAATTATATATGTATGTGTGTGTGTATACATATATATATATATATATATATATATATATATATGCATGTATGTATAAAAGGTGTAAAAACTCCATAAGATGTTCCCAGTGTAAGCTATGGATACATAAGAGGTGCAGCAATATCAAAGGAAGGCTAACTGGGAAGATAGTTTTTGTTTGTGGTAAATGTTCAGGAGCAATAAACACTGAAAATGTGCAGAGAACAGCTTCTGTCACATTGCAGGGAGAAAAACTACAAGTAGTTGATAGCTTCCATTACCTTAGGTGACCAAGTCAGTAGCAGGGGAGGGTGCACTGAAAGTGTAACTGCTAGAATAAGAATAGCCTGGGCTAAGTTCAGAGAGTTCTTATTTCTGCTAGTGATAAAGGACCTCTCGCTCAGAGTAAAAGATAGACTGTATGATGCATGTGTGTGAACAGCCATGCTACATGGCAGTGAAACATGGCTGTGACTGCTGAGGACATGCATAAGCTTGCAAGGAATGAAGCTAGTATGCTCCACTGGATGTGTAATGTCAGTGTGCATACACAACAGTGTAAGCTCCCTGAGAGAAAAGTTGGACTTTAAAAGCATCAGATGTGGTGTGCAAGAGAGACGACTGCATTGGTATAGTCATGTCTTGCAAATGGATGAGGACAGCTGTGTGAAAAAGTGTAACACCCTAGCAGTTGATGGAACATGTGGAAGAGGTAGACCCAGGAAGACTTGGGATAAGGTGGTGAAGCATGACCTTTGAACATTGGGCCTCACCGAGGCAATGACTAATGACCGAAACCTTTGGAGACATGCTGTGCTTGAGAAAACCCAACAAGCCAAGTGAGACTATAACCCATGGCCTATACCAGTGGTGTATAACCAGCCCACTTATGAGTACCCTTCATTCATTGGACAATAAACTTTGCTTGCGAAAACCTGTTGGGGCAAGTGAAATCAAAATAAAAATCGCTGACGTGACCGATGACAGTACCACCTAATTGGCACTTGTGCCAGTGGAATGCTAAAAGCACCATCCGAGTGTGATGGTTGCCAGTGCCACATCACTGGCACATGAAAAACAACATTCAAGCATGGCTGTAGCTAGTGTTGCCGGACTGGCTCCCATGTAGGTTGCATCTAAAGAACACCTTTTGAGCACGGTTGTTGCCAGAACCACCTGACTGGCTCTCGTGCTGGTGGCACATAAAAAGCAGCCACGACACTCTCGGAGTGGCAGCTCTAGAAACTTTGCGAGATAAGATTGGAGCCTGGTGCAGCCTCCTGACTTGCCAGTCCTGAGTCAAACCGACCAACTCATGCCAGCATGGAAAGCGGACTTTAAACAATGCTGATGATGATGCATATATATGTTTTTGTATATGTATATACATATATACATCAAATATATATATGTGTGTATACATACACATTCATAACACACACATATGTATATATTATATATATGTATATATATATATATATGAATATAACCACTTTGTTTCTCATCATCATCACCATCCTTTAATGTCTGTTTTCCATGCTGACATGGGTCGGAGAGTACGAGTTGGAGGCAGTGGTTTTATGTTAGGCGTTAAGAGGCTACACATGTGTGCACTTGTGTGCATGCATTCACATGTGCATATGCATTATAATTCTGCTTTTGCCATAGCGATACCAATCGATGGCTGTTGGAACTCATTCTTTTTATATTTTCACTCTAAGCTTTCAGTTGTGAGGAGGTGTGAATAATTATACACTCTGTCCTGATCTTCTGGCTCATAGAAGAGTCAGCAGATCAAACAGTTGAACCACACACAGTTTCTTTCCCTCACTCTCCTCCTTGTCTCGTTTCCTTTCTTCTTTTTCTTGATTCCTGCTCTTTTCAGTTTCTTCTGGACTTTTCTCTCTCTAATCTGAGCAAGAACTTTGTATGAAGCAGAATAACCTTTTACTTTTTCTGTTCTTCCTTGAACATCCAACGAGTAACACTGACTGAGAACATCTCAACATGTTTTGTGCTTTTGTTCTTTTTTGGTGTATACATACATACATGCATATATATATATATATATATATATATATATATATATATATGCATGTATATACTGACATACTTATATATCTTTTCCTCTCTCTCTCTCTCTCTATATATATATATATATGGTATGTAGTTTATATATATATATAGATATAGATATATATTCTTAAATAGATGATGATAATGGTGAGAAAAAATATCGTTTTGTATATATACACACACACACATGTGCACACATATATATGAAACAAGCAAAGGCAAAACACAAAGTTATATATGTGTATGTATATGCATGTGGTGGATACATACATATATATATATATATATATATAATATATATATATATATATTATATACATACATATAATGTTCTTTATATTAATTCTATATCATATGCACAGATATATATATATATATATATAATATACACAAACACACACACATATATGTGTGTGCTTGTGCATGTGTCTGTGTGTATGTGTGTATGTATGTATGTGTGTGTGTGTGTGTATGTATATAGGTGTGTGTGTGTATTTAATGACTGCATTGGCAACAAAAATGGAAGTCTTCGTTGAATCTGTGAAAGCAAAAATGACAGCTTTCACCTGCCGACTTCTCTAACATCCTCTTCCATTCACCTCACAGACAACTAAACTCTCCTTCATTCTCCCTGTCTCTTTCTCTCTCTCTCTCTCCATCCATTTATATGTCTCTCTCTCCGTCTCCCTTTGCTGCACATCTCCCCACTCCCATATCTTTACCACCAATGCACACTGTTCTTCCTAAACTGCTTACATTAATACTGCAGCTGTACACCAGAGAAAACAACATCTCTGTTTATTTAGAAGTGCCAATGAAGGAGCCTCTCTGCAGGCGTTCAATTTGTTAGAAATAACAGCTAAATATCACTGAAATCTCAACTTCCATTATGAAAAGGGATTACCTTCCTACCTTTAACTTGTCTTATCGTTGGAGAGCAGCCATGTCGGGGCACAAATTTGAAAGGTTTTGGTCAGACAACTTGACCTCAGTACTAAGTTTTTTAAAGCCTGGTGCTTTTTGTATCAGTTCTTTTTGCTAAGCTGCTATGTTACAGGGGAATGAGGAAACCGCAATATAGGGTACGACTACCGACAGAAAGATGCCCACACCTACACCACACCTACACCCACACCACACCAGACACACACCCACACCACATAAACACACCACATCACACCACACCCACACCACATCACGCCACACCACACACATCAAACCACACACACACCACATTACACCACACCACTCACACCACACCATACCACACACACCACACTGAACCACACACACCACACTGAACCACACACACCACACCACACACCCCACACCACACTGAACCACACACACCACATCACACCACACACACCACACCACATCATACTACACCACAATACACACACCACATGACACCACATCACACTACACCACATCACACCACACCATACCACAAACACCACACCACACACCACACACACCACATCACACCACACACACCACATCACACACACCGCATCACACCACACACACCGCACCACACCCACACCACACAAACCACACCACACACACCACACCACATACACCACACGCACCAAACCACACACACCACCCACAACACATCACACCACCCACCCCACACCACATTATACCACACCACATCGCACCACACCACATCACACCACAACACACACACCACATCACACCACACCACATCGCACCACACCACAACACCACACCACATAACACAACACCACACCAACATAACACCACAACACACACACCACACCACATCATACCACACCACATCATACCACAACACACACACCACACCACATTGCACCACATCACACCACACCACATTATACCACATCACACCACATCGCACAACACCACATCACACCACACCTTACCACACCACATCACACCTCACCACACCACATCGCACCACACCACATCACACCTCACCACACCACATCGCACCACACCACATCACACCACACCTCACCACATCACACCTCACCACACCACATCACATCACACCTCACCACACCACATCACACCTCACCACACCACATCACACCTCACCACACCACATCGCACCACATCACACCTCACCACATCGCACCACACCACATCGCACCACACCTCACCACATCACACCTCACCACACCACATCACACCACATCGCACCACACTATACACAGCACACCACACAACATCGCACCACCCCACACCACACCACATCGCACCACACCACATCGCACCACACCACACACATCGCACCACATCACACCTCACCAGACCGCACCTCACCACATCGCACCACACCACATCACACCACATCGCACCACACCACATCGCACCACACCACATCGCACCACATCACACCACACAAACAACGAATACCACACACACCACACCACATCACACCACACCACATCGCACCACATCACACCTCACCAGACCGCACCTCACCACATCACACCACACCACATCGCACCACACCACACACATCGCACCGCACCACACCTCACCACATCACATCGCACCACATCACACCACACAAACAACGAACACCACACACACCACATCACACCACACTACACACCACACCACACAACACCACAACAATCCACACACAGCACACCACACCACATCGCACCAAACCACATCGCACCACACCACACCACACCACATCGCACCACAACATATTGCACCACACCAGATCACACCGCACTACACCACAGCACACCACATCGCACCACATCACATCACACCACACCACATTGCACCACAACACACCACCTCGCACCACACCACACCACACCAAAGCACATCGCACCACACCACACCAAGGCACATCGCATCACACCACATCGCACCACACCACATCGCACCACACACCACATCGCACCACACCACACAACATTACACCACACAAACAAACACCACACCACACACTACACCACATCACACCACACCACATCGCACCACACCACATCTCACCACATCACACCGCACTACACCACATCGCACCACACACACTACATCACACCACACCACATGACACCACATCGCACCACACCACACAAACAACGAACATCACTCAACACCGCACCACACCAATCCACATCGAACCACATCACACCACACCACATCGCACCACACTACAGCACACCACATCACACTACACCACAGCACACCACATCGCAACACACCACACCACATCGCACCACATCACACCACACCACATCGCACCACAACACACCACCTCGCACCACACCAAAGCACATCGCACTGCACCACATCACACATCACACCACGCCATCCCACCCCACATCACATCGCATCACACCGCAGCACACCACATCACACCACACAACATCGCACCATACCACATCACATAGCACCACACCACACAAACACCACACCTCACACACCACACCACACACAGTACACCACATAACACCGCACCACATCGCACCACATCACATCGCACTGCATCACACCACATCACATCGCACCACACCGCATCACATCACACCACACCACACCACATTGCACCACACCACATCACACCACACAACATTACACCACACAAACAAACACCACACCACACACTACACCACATAACACCACACCGCACCACATCGCACCACACCATACCACATCACACCGCACCACACCATATCGCACCACACCACACAAACAATGAACACCACACACACCACATCACACACCACACCACACCGCACCACATCGAACCACATCACACCACATCGCACCACACCACATCACACTACAGCACACCACATCACACCACAACACACCACCTCGCACCACACCACACCAAAGAACATCGCACCGCACCACATCACACATCACACCACCCCACCCCACATCGCATCACACCACACCACATCACACCGCAGCACACCACACCTCACCACACCACACCACACAACATCACAGCACACAAACAACAAACACCACACCTCACACACCACACCACACACAGTACACCACATAACACCGCACCACACCGCATCACACCACACCACATCGCACCACACCACATCACACCACATCGCACCACACCACATCGCACCACACCACATCACAGCACACCACATCGCACCACATCACACCACATCGCACCACACCACACCGCACCACATCACGCCGCACCACATAACACCACATCGCACCGCACCACATAACACCGCACCACACCACAGCACACTACATCGCACCACAGCACACCACACCACATAACACTACACCGCACCACACCACACCACATCGCACCACACCACACCACACCACATCACACTGCACCACATCACACCACATCGCACCACACCGCACCACATCACACCACACCACACCACAGCACACCACATCGCACCACATCACACCACACCACACCCACCACATAACACCGCACCACATAACACCGCACCACAACACAGCACACCACATCGCACCACATCACATCACGCCGTGCTGCACCACACCACATCGCACCACACCACACCACATTGCACCACATCGCACCGCACCGCATCGCACCACACCACATTGCACCACATCACATCGCACCACACCGCACCACTTCGCACCACAACGCACCACATCAGAGCGCACCACACCACATTGCACCACAGCACACCACATCGCACCACACCACATCGCAACACACCACACCACATCGCACCTCACCACACCACATCGCAACACACCACATCACACCACACTGCACCGCACCACACCGCACCACATTACATCACATCGCACCACATCACACCACACCTCACCACATCGCACCACACCAACATCGCACCGCACCACACACATCACACCACATCGCACCTCACCTCACCACACCACACCACATCGCACCACACCACATCGCACCACACCACACAAATAACGAACACCACACACACCACATCACACCACACTACACACCGCACCACACTACACACCACACCACACAACACCACAACAATCCACACACAGCACACCACACCACATCGCACCAAACCACATCACACTACAGCACACCACATCACACTACACCACAGCACACCACATCGCACCACCTCACACCACACCACACCAAAGCACATCGCACTGCACCACATATCACACCACGCCACCCGACATCACATCGCATCACACCACATCGCATCACACCACACCGCAGCACACCACACCACATCACACCACACAACACAACACCACAACAATCCACACACGGCACACCACACCACATCACACCACAACATATTGCACACATATTGCACAACATATTGCAACATATTGCATCACACCACAGCACACCACACCACACAAACAATGAACACCACACACACCACATCACACCACACTACACACAACACCACAACAATCCACACAGCACACCACACCACATCACACCAAACCACATCGCACCACACCACACCACATCGCACCACAACATATTGCACCACACCAGATCACACCGCATTACACCACAGCACACCACATCGCAACACACCACACCACATCGCACCACACCACAACACACCACCTCACACCACACCAAAGCACATCGCACCACACCACACCAAGTCACATCGCATCACACCACAGCACATCGCACCACACCACATCGCACCACACCACACCACATCGCGCCACACCTCACCACACCACATCGCACCACACAAACAAACACCACACCACACACTACACCACATAACACCGCACCACACACACCACACCACATCGCACCACAGCACACCGCACCACACCACATTGCACCACATCGCACCAACCGCACCACACCACATCGCAACACACCACACCACATCGCACCTCACCGCACCACACCACACTGCACCACATCACAACACACCACACCACACCACACTGCACCACACCACATCGCACCACACTGCACCACATTACATCACATCGCACCACATCACACCACACCTCACCACATCGCACCACACCACACACACCACATCTCACCACATCACACCACATCGCACCACACCACACAAATAACGAACACCACACACACCACATCACACCACACTACACACCACACAACACCACACACAGCACGCCACATCGCACCAAACCACATCGCACCACATCACACCACACTACACACCGCACCACACCAATCCACATCGAACCACATCACACCACACCACACCACAGCGCACCACACCGCAACACACCACACCACATCGCACCACACCACATTGCACCACACCACATCACACTACAGCACATCACATCACACTACACCACAGCACACCACATCCCACCACACCACACCGCACCACAGCACACCACCTCGCACCACACCATAGCACACCGCACCACATATCACATCACACCACGACACCCCACATCACATTGCATCACACCACATCGCATCACACCACAGCACAGCACACCACATCACACCACACAACATCGCACCACACCACACCTCACCACATCACACCACACCACATCACTCCACACAAACAACGAACACCACACACACCACATCACACCACACTACACACAACACCACAACAATCCACACACAGCACACCACATCACACCACACCACATCGCACCACACCACACCACATCGCACCACAACATATTACACCACACCAGATCACACCGCATTACACCACAGCACACCACACCGCAACACACCACACCACATCGCACCACACCACATCACATCGCACCACAACACACCACCTCGGACCACACCAAAGCACATCGCACCACACCACACCAAAGCACACCACACCACACCAAGGCACATCACATCGCACCACACCACATCGCACCACACCACATCACACCATACCTCACCACACCACATCGCACCACACCACACAACATTACACCACACAAACAAACACCACACCACGCACTACACCACATAGCACCACACCGCACCACATCACACCACACCACATCGCACCACACCAAATCGCACCACATCACACCGCACCACACTACATCGCACCACACACACTACATCACACCACACCACATCGCACCACACAAACAACGAACACCACACTACACACCACACCGCACCACACCAATCCACATCGAACCACAGCACACCACATCGCAACACACCACATCGCACCACACCACATCACACTACAGCACAGCCACAGCACACCACATCGCAACACACCACACCTCATCGCACCACACCACATCGCACCACAACACACCACCTCGCACCACACCACACACCAAAGCACATCGCACCACATCACATCACCCCACCCACCCCACATCACATCGCATCACACCACATCGCACCACACCACACCGCAGCACACCACATCACGCCACACCACATCACACAACACCACATCGCACCGCACCACACCAAACACCACACCACACAGTACGCCGCACCACATCACATCGCACCACATCGCACCGCACCACACCGCACCGCACAACATAACACCACATCACACCACATCGCACCGCACCACATCACACCGCACCACACAACACAGCACTATACCACAGCACACTACATCGCACCACACCACATCACACCGCACAGCATCACAGCACACCGCACCACACCACAGCACACCACATCGCATCACACCGCACCACACCACACCGCACCACATAACACCACACCACAGCACACCACATCACACCGCACCACACCACAACGCACCACACACACTACATCACACCACACCACATCGCACCACACAAACAACGAACACCACATCACCTCACACTACACACCACACCGCACCACACCAATCCACATCGAACCACATCGCAACACATCACACCACACCACATTGCACCACATCTCGCCACACCACAACACATCACACTACAGCACACCACATCACACTACACCACAGCACACCACATCGCAACACACCACACCACATCGCACCACACCTCATCACAACACACCACACCACATCGCACCACAACACACCACCACACCACATCACATTACACCACGCCACCCCACGTCGCATCACACCACATCACACCACATCACACCGCATCACACCACATCACACAACACCACACCAAGCACCACACCTCACACACCACACCACACAGTACACCGCGCCACATCGCACCGCACCACATCACACCACATCACACCACATCGTACCGCACCACATCACACCGCACCACACCACATCGCACCACATCACACCGCAGCACACCACATCGCACCACAGCACGCCACATCACACCGCATCGCACCACACAGCACCACATAACACCAGACCACATCGCACCACATCACACCACACCACATCACACCACACCACACCACATCGCACCACACCGCACCACACCACGTTGCACCACAGCACACCACATCGCACCACATCACATCGCACCGCATCACACCACACCACATTGCACCACACCACACCGCACCACATCACACCACACAACATTACACCACACAAACATCACACCACACACTACACCACATAACACCGCACCACACCACATCGCACCACATCACATCGCACCACATACACTACATCACACCACACCACATCGCACCACACCACACAAACAACGAACACCACATCACACACCACACCAATCCACATCGAACCACATCACACCACACCACAGCACACCACATTGCAACACACCACACCACATCGCAACACACCAAATCGCACCACACCACATCGCACCACACCACAGCACACCACATCGCAACACACCACACCACATCGCACCACACCACATCGCACCACACCACATCGCACCACAACACACCACCTCACACCACACCAAAGCACACCGCACCACATCACACATCACACCACCCCACCCCACACCTCACACACCACACCACATAACACCGCACCACACCGCATCACATCACATCGCACCACACCACACCACACCACATCGCACCACATCACACCACACCGCATCACACCACATCGCACCACATCACATCGCACAGCACCGCACCACATCACACCGCACCACACCACAGCACACTACATCGCACCACACCGCACCACATCACACCACACCACAGCACACCTCACCACATCACACCGCACCACATAACACCACACCACATCGCACCGCACCACATCACACGGCACCACATAACACCGCACCACACCACAGCACACCACATCGCACCACGCCACATCGCACCACATCACATCACACCGCACCACATCACACCACATCGCACCACACCACATTGCACCACACCGCACCACATCGCACCACATCACACCGCACAACACCACATCGCACCACACCACATTGCATCGCAACCACCACATCACACCACATCGCACCGCACCCACCCACATCGCACCACATCACCCCACACCACATCGCACCACCCACCACACCGCACCACATTACACCGCACCACATAACATCACCACACATCGCATCGCACCCAATAACACGCACCACCACCACGCACACTACATCGCAACCACACAGCCCACCACATCGCAACACATCGAAACACACCACACCACATCACACCAAGTACAGTACACCACATAGCACCACACACCACACCACAATCGCACAACACGCACCACCACCCACGTTGCACCACAGCACACCACATTGCACCACACCACATCGCACCACATCACATCGCCACCACCATCGCATCGCACCACACCACATTGCACCACACACACACATCGCACCACACCGCACCACATCACACCACACAACATTACCCCACACAACCACACACAACACACTACACACATAACACCGCCACCACACCACATCGCACCACATCACATCGCACCACATACACTACATCACACCACACCACATCGCACCACACCACACAAACAACGAACACCACATCACACACCACACCAATCCACATCGAACCACATCACACCACACCACACCACATCGCAACACACCAAATCGCACCACACCACATCGCACCACACCACAGCACACCACAT
Organism: Octopus sinensis; assembly: GCF_006345805.1. Taxonomy (NCBI): domain Eukaryota; kingdom Metazoa; phylum Mollusca; class Cephalopoda; order Octopoda; family Octopodidae; genus Octopus; species Octopus sinensis. The sequence goes on from NC_043024.1 coordinate 200,592, forward strand.
CGCAACACACCACACCACATCGCACCACAACACACCACCTCACACCACACCAAAGCACACCGCACCACATCACACATCACACCACCCCACCCCACATCGCACCACACCACAGCACACAACATCACACCACACAACATCACAGCACACAAACAACAAACACCACACCTCACACACCACACCACATAACACCGCACCACACCACACCCCGCACCACATCACACCACACCGCACCACACCACATCGCACCACATCACACCGCATCACACCACATCACATCGCACAGCACCACACCGCACCACATCACACCGCACCACATCACACCGCACCACACCACAGCACACTACATCGCACCACACCACAGCACACCACATCACACCACACCACAGCACACCACAGCACATAACACCACACCACATAACACCGCAGCACACCACATCGCACCACATCACATCACATCACACCACACCACAGCACACCACAGCACACCTCACCACATCACACCGCACCACATAACACCACACCACATCGCACCGCACCACATCACACGGCACCACATAACACCGCAGCACACCACATCGCACCACATCACATCACACCGCACCACACCACACCACATTGCACCACACACACCCACATCGCCACCACATCACACCGCACCACACCCATCGCACCACACCACATTGCATCGCATCGCACCACATCACACCACACGCACCACATCACACCGCACCACATCACACCCCACCACATCGCCACCACACACACCGCACAACACCACATCGCACCACACCACATTGCATCGCACCACACCACCATCACACCACATCGCACCGCACCACACCACATCGCACCACATCACACCACACCACATCGCACCACACCACACCGCACCACATTACACCGCACCACATAACATCACACCACATCGCATCGCACCACATAACACCGCACCACACCACAGCACACTACATCGCACCACAGCACACCACATCGCACCACATCGCAACACACCACACCACATCACACCACAGTACACCACATAGCACCACACCACACCACATCGCACCACACCGCACCACACCACGTTGCACCACAGCACACCACATTGCACCACACCACATCGCACCACATCACATCGCACCACATCGCATCGCACCACACCACATTGCACCACACCACACCACATCGCACCACACCGCACCACATCACACCACACAACATTACCCCACACAAACACCACACCACACACTACACCACATAACACCGCACCACACCACATCGCACCACATCACATCGCACCACATACACACTATCACACACACACCACATCGCACCACACCACACAAACAACGAACACCACATCACACACCACACCAATCCAATCGAACCACATCACACACACACCACACCACATCGCAACACACCAAATCGCACCACACCAACATCGCACCACACCACAGCACACCACATCGCACCCAACCACCACACACATCGCACCACAACACACCACCTCACACCACACCAAAGCACACCGCACCACATCACACATCACACCACCCCACCCCACATCGCACCACACCACAGCACACAACATCACACCACACCTCACCACATCGCACCACACCACACAACATCACAGCACACAAACAACAAACACCACACCTCACACACCACACCACATAACACCGCACCACACCACACCCCGCACCACATCACACCACACCGCACCACACCACATCGCACCACATCACACCGCATCACACCACATCACATCGCACAGCACCACACCGCACCACATCACACCGCACCACATCACACCGCACCACACCACAGCACACTACATCGCACCACACCACAGCACCACACCACACCACATCACACCACACCACAGAACACCACAGCACATAACACCACACCACATAACACCGCAGCACACCACATCGCACCACATCACATCACACCACACCACACCACAGCACACCACATCACACCGCACCACACCACACCGCACCACATAACACCACACCACATCGCACGGCACCACATAACACCGCAGCACACCACATCGCACCACATCACATCACACCGCACCACACCACACCACATTGCACCACACCACACCACATCGCACCACATCACACCGCACCACACCACATCGCACCACACCACATTGCATCGCATCGCACCACATCACACCACACCGCACCACATCACACCGCACCACATCACACCACACCACATCGCACCACACCGCACCACATCACACAGCACCACACCATATTGCACCACACCACATCGACCGCACCACACCACATCGCACCACACACATCGCACCACATCACACAGCACCACACCACATCGCACCACACCGCACCACATCACACCGCACAACATAACACCGCACCACACCACATCGCACCGCACCACATCACACCGCACCACATAACACCGCACCACACCACAGCACACTACATCGCACCACAGCACACCACATCGCACCACACCGCCACCACAGCACGCCACATCACGCCGCATCGCACCACACCGCATCACACCGCACCACATAACACCACACCACACCACATCGCACCACATCACACCACACCACCCACACCGCACCACACCACGTTGCAGCACACCACATCGCACCACACCACATCGCAACACACCACAGCACATCGCACCACACCCCATCACATCGCACCACACCACATCGCATCACACCACACCACATCGCACCACACCACATTGCACCACAGCACACCGCACCACACCACACCACATCACACCACACAACATTACACCACATAACACCACACCACACCACACCACACCACACCACACCACACCACATCGCACCACACCACATCACATCGCACCACATACACTGCATCACACCACACAAACAACGAACACCACATCACACACCACACCGCACCACACCAATCCACATCGAACAACACCACACCACATCGCAACACACCACACCACATCGCAACACACCACATCGCACCACACCACAGCACACCACATCGCAACACACCACACCACATCGCACCACACCACATCGCACCACAACACACCACCTCGCACCACACCACACAAAAGAACACCGCACCACATCACACCACCCCACCCCACATCGCACCACACCACAGCACACCACATCACACCACACAACATCGCACCACACCTCACCACATCGCACCACACCACACAACATCACAGCACACAAACAACAAACACCACACCTCACACACCACATAACACCGCACCCCATCGCACCACACCGCATCACATCATACCACACCACATCGCACCACATCGCACCACACCACATCACACCACATCGCACCGCACCACACCACATAGCACCACACCACACCACACCACATCGCACCACACCACACCGCACCACATAACACCACACCACATTGCATCGCACCACATAACACCACACCGCACCACAGCACACTACATCGCACCACACCACAGCACACCACATCGCACCACACCACATCACACCACATCGCACCACACCACATCGCACCACAACACACCACCTCGCACCACACCACACAAAAGAACATCGCACCGCACCACATCACACATCACATCACCCCACCCCACATCGCACCACACCACAGCACACCACATCACACCACACAACATCGCACCACACCTCACCACATCGCACCACACCACACAACATCACAGCACACAAACAACAAACACCACACCTCACACACCACATAACACCGCACCCCATTGCACCACACCGCATCACATCACACCACACCACATCGCACCACACCACATCGCACCACACCACATCACACCACATCGCACCGCACCACACCACATCGCACCACATCACACCACACCACACCACATCGCACCACACCACACCGCACCACATTACACCGCACCACATAACACCACACCACATCGCATCGCACCACATAACACCGCACCACACCACAGCACACTACATCACACCACAGCACACCACATCGCACCACACCACATCGCAACACACCACACCACAGCACACCACATCGCACCACACCACAGCACACCACATCGCACCACACCACATAGCACCACACCACACCACATCGCACCACAACACACCACCTCGCACCACACCACACCAAAGCACATCGCACCACCCCACCCCACATCGCACCACACCAGAGCACACCACATCACACCACACAACATCGCACCACACCACACCTCACCACATCGCACCACACCACACAACATCACAGCACACAAACACCACACCTCACACACCACACCACATAACACCACACCGCATCACATCACACCAATCCACATCACATCACACCAAACCACATCGCACCACACCACATCGCACCACACTGCACCACACCACACCGCACCACACCACATCACAACACATCGCACCGCACCACACCACAGCACACTACATCGCACCACACCGCACCACACCACAGCACACCACATCACACCACATCACACCACATCGCACCACATCACAGCACAGCGCACCACATCACACCGCACCACATAACACCACACCACACCACATCGCACCGCACCGCATCGCATCACATCGCACCACACCACACCACATCACACCGCACCACATCGCATCACACCGCACCACACCACACCGCACCACATCGCACCACACCACATTGCACCACATCGCACCACACCACATCGCATCACACCACACCGCGCCATATCACACCGCACCACACCACATCGCACCGCACGACACCATATTGCACCACACCGCACCACATCACATCGCACCACACCACACCGCACCACATCAGACCGCACCACATCACACCGCACCACACCACATTGCACCACACCACATCACAACACACCACATCGCACCACACCACATTGCATCGCACCGCACCACATTACACCACCCCACCCCACATCGCACCACACCAGAGCACACCACACAACATCGCACCACACCACACCTCACCACATCGCACCACACCACACCTCACCACATCGCACCACACCACACCTCACCACATCGCACCACACCACACCGCATCACACCACATCACAACACACCACATCGCACCACCACACCACACCACATAACACCGCACCACATCGCACCACCACACCACACCTCACACACCACACCACATCGCACCACATCACACCACATCGCACCACACCACATCACACCACATCGCACCAAACCACACCGCACCACATCACACCACACCGCACCACATCACACCACACCACATCGCACCGCGCAACACCACAGCACACTACATCGCACCACACCACATCACAACACATCACACCACACCGCACCACATCACACCGCACCACATAACACCACACCGCACCACATCGCACCACACCGCATCGCACCACATCACACCGCACCACAGCACACCACATCGCACCACACCACATCACACCGCACCACATCACACCACACCGCAACACATAACACCACACCACATCACACCACACCGCACCACACCACATTGCACCACACCACATCGCACCACACCACATCGCACCACACCACACCGCACCATATCGCACCACACCGCAGCACATCACACCGCACCACACCATATTGCACCACACCACACCACATCACATCGCACCACACCGCACCACATCGCACCACATCACACCGCACCACACCACATTGCACCACACCAGAGCACACCACTCCACATCGCACCACACCACCACATCGCGCCACATCACAACACACCACATCGCACTACACCACATTGCATCGAACCACACCACCGCACCACATTACACCACATCACACCACTCCGCACCACACCAAAGCACATCGCATCGCACCACACCACACCGCACCACATCACACCGCACCATATCACACCACATCGCACCACACCGCACCACACCACATCGCACCGCACCACACCGCACCACATCACACCGCACCACACCACATCTCACCACACCACACCAAAGCACATCACACCACACCACACCACATCGCACCACACCACACCACATCACACTGCACCACATCACACCGCAGCACACCACACCGCATCACACCACACCACATCGCATCACACCACATCACAACACACCACAACGCACCACACAACATCACACCACACAAACAACAAACACCACACCTCACACACCACATCGCGCCACACCGCACCACATCGCGCCACACCGCACCACATCGCGCCACACCACACAACATCACACCACACCACATCACATCACACCACACCGCATCGCACCTCACCACACCTCATCACATCACACCACATCGCACCACAACACACCACCTCGCACCACACCAAAGCACATCGCACCGCACCACATCACACATCACATCACACTACCCCACCCCACATCGCACCACACCACACAACATCGCTCCACACCACACCTCACCACAACGCACCACACTACACAACATCACAGCAACGAAAACCACACCTCACACACCACACCACATAACACCGCACCACATCGTACCACACCACACCGCATCACACCACACCACACCACATCGCACCACACCACATCACACCACATCGCACCGCACCACACCACATCACACCGCACCGCACCACATAACACCACACCACAGCACACTACATCGCGCCACACTGCATCACATCGCACCACACCGCACCACACCACATCGCACCACACCACAGCACACCACATCGCAACACACCAAATCACACTGCACCACATAACACTGCACCACACCACGTCGCACCACACCACACCGCATCGCACAACATCACACCGCACCACATATCACCGCACCAAACCACAGCACACCACATCGCACCACACCACATCGCACCACACCACATCACACCACACCACATCGCACCACATCACACAGCACCACATCACACCACACCGCACCACGTCACACCGCACCACACCACATCGCACGACACCACATCGCACCGCACCACATCACACCACATCACACCGCACCACACAATATTGCACCACACCGCACCACATCACATCGCATCACACCACATCACACCGCACCACATCACACCGCACCACATCACACGCACCACATCACACCACACCACAGCACACCAGACCGCACTGCACCACACCAGACCGCACCACATCACATCGCACCACACCACACCACATCGCACCACATCACAACACACCACATCGCACCACACCACATTGCATCGAACCACACCGCACCACACCACACCGTACCACACCACACCGCACCACACCAAAGCACATCGCATCGCACCACACCACACCGCACTGCATCACACCACATCGCACCACACCACACCACACCACATCACACCACATCGCACCACACCGCACCGCACCACACCGCACCAGACCACATCGCACCACACCACACCACACCGCACCACATCACACCGCACCACACCACACTGCACCACACCACATCTCACCACACCACACCACACCACATCACACCACACCACATCACACTGCACCACATCACACCGCACCACACCACACCACATCACACCGCACCACATCACACCGCACCACACCACACTGCACCACACCACATCTCACCACACCACACCACACCACATCGCACCACACCACATCACACTGCACCACATCACACCGCACCACACCACACCACATCACACCGCACCACATCACACCACACAACATCGCACCACACCACACCTCACCACATCGCACCACATCACAGCACACAAACAACAAACACCACACCTCACACACCGCACCACATCGCACCACACCACACCGCATCACATCACACCACACCACATCGCACCACACCACATCACACCACATCGCATCACACCACATCGCACAACATCACACCACATCACACCACACCACACCGCACCACATCGCACCGCACCACATAACACCACACCGCACCACACCACAGCACACTACATCGCACCACACCGCACCACAGCACACCACACCACAGCACACCGCATCGCAACACACCACACCGCATCGCAACACACCACACCACATCGCACCACAACACACCACACCAAAGCACACCGCACCACATCACACATCACATCACACCACCCCACCCCACATCGCACCACACCAGAGCACACCACATCACACCACACAACATCGCACCACACCACACCTCACCACATCGCACCACACCACACAACATCACAGCACACAAACAACAAACACCACATCTCACACACCACACCACATAACACCGCACCACATCACACCACACCACACCGCATCACATCATACCACACCACATCGCACCACACCACATCACACCACATCGCACCACACCGCACCACACCACATCGCACCACATCACACCGTACCACACCACACCGCACCACACCACACCGCACCACATAACACCACACCACACCACACCACATCGCACCGCACCACATAACACCACACCGCACCACACACACCACACCACACACCACACACACCACAGCACACACATTGCACCACATCACATCGCACCACACGCACCACATCACACCACACCGCACCACATCGCACCACACCACACCGCATCGCACCACATCACACCGCACCACATAACACCGCACCACACCACATCGCACCACACCACATCACACTGCACCACACCACACCACATCGCACCACATCACACCACACGCACCACATCGCACCACATCACACCGCACCAACCACATTGCACCACATCACATCGCACCACACCGCGCCACATCACACCGCACCACACCATATTGCACCACACCGCACCACACCACATCACATCGCACCACCACATCACACCACATCGCATCACACCACATCGCACCACACACACCACATCACACCACACCACACCGCACCACATCGCACCGCACCACATAACACCACACCGCACCACACCACAGCACACTACATCGCACCACACCGCACCACAGCACACCACACCACAGCACACCGCATCGCAACACACCACACCGCATCGCAACACACCACACCACATCGCACCACAACACACCACCTCGCACCACACCACACCAAAGCACACCGCACCACATCACACATCACATCACACCACCCCACCCCACATCGCACCACACCAGAGCACACCACATCACACCACACAACATCGCACCACACCACACCTCACCACATCGCACCACACCACACAACATCACAGCACACAAACAACAAACACCACATCTCACACACCACACCACATAACACCGCACCACATCACACCACACCACACCGCATCACATCATACCACACCACATCGCACCACACCACATCACACCACATCGCACCACACCGCACCACACCACATCGCACCACATCACACCGTACCACACCACACCGCACCACACCACACCGCACCACATAACACCACACCACACCACACCACATCGCACCGCACCACATAACACCACACCGCACCACACCACAGCACACCACATCACACCACACCACAGCACACCACATTGCACCACATCACATCGCACCACACCGCACCACATCACACCACACCGCACCACATCGCACCACACCACACCGCATCGCACCACATCACACCGCACCACATAACACCGCACCACACCACATCGCACCACACCACATCACACTGCACCACACCACACCACATCGCACCACATCACACCACACCGCACCACATCGCACCACATCACACCGCACCACACCACATTGCACCACATCACATCGCACCACACCGCGCCACATCACACCGCACCACACCATATTGCACCACACCGCACCACACCACATCACATCGCACCACACCACATCGCACCACACCACACCACACCAAAGCACATCACACCACACCACACCACATCGCACTGCACCACATCACACCGCACCACACCACACCACATCACATCACACCACACCACAATGCACCACACAACATCACACCACACAAACAACAAACACCACACCTCACACACCACACCACACACACTACACCACATCGCGCCACACCGCACCACATTGCGCCACACCACATCACACCACACCACACCACATCACATCACATCACATCACACCACATCACATCACGTCACATCACACCACACCACACCACACCACATCACACCACACCGCATCGCACCTCACCACACCTCATCACACCACACCGCATCGCACCTCACCACACCACATCACACCACAGCACACTACATCGCACCACACCACATCGCATCACACCGCACCACACCACACCACATTGCACCACATCACACTGCACCACATCACACTGCACCACATCACCACACCGCACCACACCGCACACACCACATCACATCACACCACACAAACAACAAACACCACACCTCACACACCACACCACATTGCACCACACCACATCGCACCACATCACAGCACACCGCACCACATCACCACACCACACCACAGCACACCACACCACACCACACCACACCACACCACAGCACACCACACCACACCACAGCACACCACGCCACGCCACACCACACCACAGCACGCCACGCCACGCCACGCCACGCCACGCCATGTCCATAATGGACATCAAATGGTGATGAGGATGTGTAAGAATGATTTGGTTGCTGTTACTAGCACATTATGCAACCATTTAGTAGTTCCCTTATCTTGTCTAAAGAAACATTGGTTGAGTTCGTTACTACATTGTATCTACCATTCCATTTACTTAATAATAGCTACTGATGAGTTAGTTAATTAGTGTACATTCTAATTAACTCTTTAGCTTTCAAATTATTGTCAAGTGTAATGCTTATTTATTCACAATATTTTGAATCAATCATGCGTTATCTTGTAGCTTTGCTATTTCAATGATGTGATTGTATGTTTTAACAAAGACATTGTAGGGTAGGTGTGAGAGGTCAGATCTGGCCAGTTTAACCTTTCAGCATTCAGATTCTTCTGTCAAATGGAATGTCTATTTATTCATATTGCTTTGAATAAATCATCCGTTATCTCATAGCTTTGAGATTTCAATGTTGTGATTGTTTACTTTTAGAATGACATTGTAGGCTGGACCTGGTCAGTTTTAACATGAAAAAGGTAGAATATTTGGGCTGGATATGGCTGGTTTTAATGCTAAAGGGTTAAACCGCTCTAATCTTAACCCACATTCCTTCTCACTCTACCTTCTCTGTTATATTCTCCATATTCCCCCTGGGGTTGGGTAGAAAGTAACATGACCAAGTTGCTAAAAGTATAAGATTATTGTCTGTTGATATGTATCAGGTACAGCAAATGGTTCTACTGGATCAGAACTGACCTGGGGTTAGACAACAACAACAGAAAAAATATGTGGGAATTATTCTAGGTGCAGGTATGGCTGTGTGGTAAGAAGCTGGCTTCCTAACCTGATGGTTCCAGGTTCAGTCCCACAGCATGTCACTGTGAGCAAATGACTTCTACTATAGCCTCCGGGTCGACCAAAGCCTTGTGAGTGGATTTGGAAGATGGAAACTGGAAGAATCCTGTCATGTATATATATATATGCATGTGTGTGTGTGTCTTTGTGTCTGTGTTTCTCCCCCAACCACTACTTGACAACCAGTGTTGGTGTGTTTACATCCCTGTGACTTAGTGGCTCAACAAAAAGAGACCAATGGCATAAGTGCCAGGCTTAAGAAAAAAATAAATACTGGGGTCAGTTTATTTGACTAAAAGTGCTTTGAGGTGGTGCCCCAGCTTCGCTGCAAGCACAATATAAAAGACGAAAGATATTAGTTTATGAATCCCTATATGTGTGTGCAATATATTGATAGAGGATAAGGTATCAAGCTGGCAGAATCTTGAGGAAGCTGGGCAGAATGCATCACAGCAGTTTGGCCATCTTTATGTTCTGGTGTAATAAGTCCAACGTTTTAAAAAATTAATCCTGGGTTGAGTTGATTGACCAAACCCTTCAAGGTACTCCAGTATGGCTGTATTTGAACCACCAAAACACAAATAAAAGAAAAGAAGAATAACTAAGAAAACTTTACGAAAAACAACATGCAAACCCAAATTAATTGTCTGAATGCATAATATATAAAATAAATCAAGAAAGCTACCAGATGTTGCCATTGAATAATTTCAGATGTGGCATTAATGATTTTATCACATCTAAAGTTATTCCCATGGCACTTGTTTGTTATGCTGCAAAATGTGTGAAGCAGACATCATTAAGAGAAGTTTATTTTGAAAATGGGACTGCGGAGGTCTCAGAACGTTAATAATTGAACGGACTGAGGAATTCTATTGTTCCTGACTAAGTATAAAGAATGGAAAAAAAATTAAACTGGAACATCTTTCTTTTGCCTTTTATCTTTTACCTGTTTCAATCACTGAACTGTGGCCATGCTGGGGCACAGCCATGAAAGGTTTAGTCGAAGAAATTGACCTCAGAACTTTTTTCTTTTAAAGCCTGGTTCTTATTCTCTTGGTTTGTTTTGCTGGACTGCTAAATACACCAACATTGGTTGACAAGCAGTGACAGGGGACAAACATAGATGTACAAATATATATATATATATATATATGGATCAAACAGTTTGATTCAAATTCCTTCAGAACTTAAAGTTTCAAGCATGATACTAATCTTCAGCCATTGGAATTAGCATCATTCTTGAAACTGAGGTAGTAAAGGAATTTGAATGAAATTGTTGGATCCATACATACAACTCCCAATAAATGTGTTGAGTGCCCTTTTGTATGTCTGCTCACTCATACATATATATATATCTGCACACACACGCGCACACACACACACACACACACACACACACACACACACATACATATATATATATATATGTATGTATATAACACCCACTACACTCTTGGTGTGATTGGTGTGAGGAAAGACATCCAGCTGTAGAAACATTGCCAGATCAGACTGGAGCCCGGTGCAGCCTCTCCTGGCTTGCCAGTCCTTACATCAACGGGATGAAATGTTGCAAGCTATGCATAGCTGAATGCATGAGAATCCTAAGGGACTCACTCAAGCTAGGGGCTATACTTAACTCCAGAACAGAGATTTTTAGGTCATGTCTGCATTTTAAGAGATTTCTGCCGGCCTTTTGGGAACTGTCGGAAGTTGATGGCTAAATTCCTTATTACTTACCCATATAACTGATCGATGGCAGCACAGCCAAAAGTTGATGGGCATTAACAAAGGGAGATAATCCAGACTTTTCCCCTCCATATTTTAAGGGGTCATAGGCCAACAGGGCTTGGGGTCTGTAGATACGCCATAAAGTTAAACCCTTTATGGACAGGAAATCCAGAGTAACCCCATAAACTGGCCTTCACCAGGAAAAAATATAGACTACTTTGGATTTATGTTTCTAAAAACTATAACTATATATATATATATATATATATATATATATATATATATATTGCAAACACCTGTGTTCGGTTTGTCCTTACACAGAGGCCATCCGGATTCCCTTGCGCCGTGAACAGGAATTAATTTCTCTCTTCGCTCTATACGCCATTTGGTCTCAACTCTCCCCCCCTCCTCATCTAACCCCCTCTTCCCCCCTCCTATCACTTTCTCCCCCCGACCCCCAATCTTCAGTCCTTCATCCTTTCACCCCTACTCCCCTTCCTCCCATCTTTCTCCCTCCCTCTTCCTTTCCCTCTGCTCCCTCACTCCCTCTCTCCCCTTCTCTCTCCCCATCTCCCCTTCCTCCTTCCTCCCTCCCCCCACCCTCCCCCTTCCTTCTCCCCATCCTCTCCTCTTCACCCTCCCCTCCCCCTCTTCTTCCCCTCCCCTTCTCCCCCCTCTTCTCCCCTCCCCCTCTTCTCTCACTACACCACATGACTTTACACATCACATCACATATGATGTGCCATACTAATACAACACCAACTAATACATACTAATACGTACATACATACTAGTACATACTAATACTTACACAACCTTATACATACACACGTCAGACCCCGCATACGACACTTATACTCTCTCACACACACACACACACACCTATACACCCAATACGTACTAATACATACTAATACATACTAATACATACACCAACCCCATACATACGCACGTCCAGACCAATCCCACGCACTGATACTCTCTCATACACACACACACACACACACACACCAACCTTATACATACTAATACATACACCAACCCTATACATACACATCCAGACCCCTCCCACGCACTTTTAGCTGGTCCCTCAACCCTATTATCTCCCCTTATTTCGCTCTCGCGTCTCATGTTTGATCTTGACCTCTGGCCAAAATCAGATCGCCATGTTTGATTCGTTAGCTACTGCACGCACCATTTTTTCTCTCCTTTTTCTGTGTTTTTCTCTCTTCTGTGTATCTTTCTGTTGAAGAGCGTAGGCTCGAAACGTTAAAGACTGTTTTATTATATTCCTGAGCGCAATACTAACTAATACAATTGTTCGTTTGTTTTCCACCTGCCTTCGTCTTTTGTTTATTTTCATAAAGCTTCCCGTTATATATATACTCACACACACACATACATACATGTAAGTATATATATATGTGTGTGTGTGTGTATGTATGTATTACATGGGTGATATTTTGAAAAGAAAAGATATTTAATATTTATTAAACACTCACACACACACACTTTGGCATGGAAATTATTTTCAAAAGGAAAGTGTTTAATATTTAATTTCTTATAAATAAGTGTGCACATATGCATGCACACATGTGAAAGCGTATGTATGTGTGTGTGCATGTGTATATATACATAAACATACACATATGTGTGTGTGTATATATATTTTTGATTATACACATGCAGACACACAGACGGACAAACACACAAACACCTGGTAACATTTGTGTGAATGTGGAGAGAATGAGAGTGTAACTTTGAAGAACTGGAGAATGGAAGTTCAAATAACAGACTGAAAATGAAATGTTTACGATGGAAAGAAGGTAAAGTGAAAAGTGCTTTCGTTTTAAAAGCATAAAACATTACGAAGAGAGAGAAAAGTAAACAGGTGTGAAAATAAATTTATAAGTATTTAATTGGAAACGACATTAATAAAAAAACATTGGTTTTAAGTTTTAATAATAAGACTCAGCCATACTTCTTGTTTAAAAAAATGTGTCAACATCATCTTTGCTGTTGTCATGATGATGATGATGATCATGGTTGTTGTCATTGTCATTGTCATCGTCAGCATCATTGTCATAATCATCATGATCATCGTCATCAAGATCATCATCATCATCGTCATCATTATCATCATAATGATGAAGATGATGATCATCATCATTATTGTCTTCGTTGTCATTGTTATTTAACAGTCATTTTTTCCCATGTTGTGTGAGGTCAGACGGAATGTTTTTGAAGTAGATATCTTAGATAGTGCTAGGCTGAGAGGCAATGGTCAGCATGAGCAAGGTCTGGAAGAGTAGAGACATCAGCCTTGCTACCAAATGCAGATTGGTGAATGCAATCGCCTTCCCAGTAGCAACATATGGATGTGAGACCTGGACACTAAAGAAAGCTGACCAGAAGAGAATTAATGCATTTGAGCTTTGGTGTTGGAGAAGACTTTTACGGATTTCATGGACAGCGAGGCTCACCAATGGAGAAGTTTTTAACCAGATCAAGCCGAAACTGTCTCTGGAAGCTAGGATCACCAAGCATAGATTGACATATTTTAGTCATATTATGCAGAGAAAATCCCTGGAGAAGGACATCATGCTCGGAATGGTCAGTGGCAAGAGAAGAAGAGGCCGACCCAGAACCCACTGGCTTGACACCATCAAGAGTGACAAGGGAATCTGAAAGAAGCGACCCAGGATAGAACTGGCTAGAGGACACTGATCCATCGGGTAACCGAGAATCGACTTTGACTGAGCAGATAGATAGATCTTCAATGGCCAGCTGGATGCCTTTCCTGACCCCAACCTTCATCTGTTCTTCTCAAAGCTAGACCATGTTTTTCACAAATGATTTGAAACAAACAACCCTGCATGTATGTTTGTTTACAACCATCACATGATACCAGGTGGGATCAAAATGTTCCTGGACTAGCTCTGTAGCGTGCGAACAGATGTCAGCACTTGGTTGCTTGCACAATGAGAGCTAGCAGTGACCTTCATGAGGCATTGTGCCAAGGGACATCACTGTGTTTACTATGCAAATTATGAAATTTGTGCTTCTGCAATCACGTGTGTCTGCTGTAGTTTGTGATTTTTGTCATGGACAGGAATAAAGAGCCAAAGTGGAATTTTGTGTTGAAGTTGGGAAATCTGCAACAGAGACATTGAACATGCTTCAGCAAGCTTACAGCAACAAGGCAATGGGTTGCATGCACTGTTTTGAGTGGCATGGGCACACAAGAGAGCTGCAACTCAGTCAAGTGCATGTGGTATTGTGCATTGAAAATTCATATCCCAGGGTCAGACCATCAGTTGAGTGTTCTATTGCAACATTATGAAACATTTGAGGGAGACATTTGGTGAAAGTGACTGGATTTGTGGAGCACAAAGAACTGAATTCTTCACCATAGCAATGCACCCTGTCACCAAGCTCTCCTCACATGAGTTTCTTGCAAAAGTCAAACATGGTATCGCTTTCGCACCTGTCCTATTCAACAGGTTTAGCACTTGCAGGCTTCTTATCTCTTTCCCAAGATGAAAATGCAGCTCAAAGGCTGCCGTTTTAACACTGTTGTTGAGATCCAGGATGAATTGCAAAAGGTCCTTGACTTGCTTATGGTCAAACAACTACCAGGCTGGATTCCAAAAGTGGCAGGAACATTGGGACTGGTGTAGTGCTGAGCAAGGTGACTATTTCAAAGGAGAGGATGTTCGAACTTAGGTAAATAAATAATTTTTTATTAAACATAAGTCTGGGAACTTTATTGATACCACCTCATATCTAGACAAGGGTACACACAGACACACAACAGGCTTCTTTCAATTTCTGTTTACCAGAATATTAAAGTTATTACATTTAAATATTTTTAAATGTAATAACATAAAATATTTTTTTCATTTTTATTTTGTTCCATTCCATTTCATTTCATTTTCGTGGAAAACTTTCTATACTTGTTTATAAATAAACTAAGAAAAAATTCCTTCATTTTTTTCTAACATCATTATTATTATTAGCAATATATATATAGATACCATGTGTGTGTGCACATTTGTGTATGTGTGTGTATATATATATATGTATATATATATATATATATATATATATATATACACACACACACATTATATATAAATATATATGTATACATACATATCTATATACATGTATATGTATGTATACATGTATATATGCATGTGTATAAATATCATCATCATCGTTTAACGTCTGTTTTCTATGCTAGCATGGGTTGGACAGTTCAGCTGGGGTCTGGGAAGCCAGGAAGCTGCACCAGGCTCCAGTCTGATCCGGCAGTGTTTCTACAGGTGGATGCCCTCCCTAATGGCAACCACTCCGTGTGTGTAGTGGGTGCTTTTTACATGCCACTGGCACAGAGACCAGAGGAGGCTGGCAACCCCCATGATCAGTTGGTGCTTTTTACGTGCCACTGGCATGGGTAACACAACTACAATTTCCATTTGATTTTTATTTTGATGTTGCTGTACTTGACTCAGTAGGTCTCCTCAAGCACAGCAGGTTACCCTACGATCAAAGGTAAGCACAGCAGGTCGTCCTACAATCCAAGGTACTTTTGAATGGGCTGGGGCTGGTTATGCAAAACTGGTGTTGGATATAGCCATGAACTCACTTTATTTGCCAGGGTCTTCGCAGTCACAGCATCTCTCCAGAGATCTCGGTCTCTCATCATTGCCTCTGTGAGGCCCAACATTTGAAGGTCATGCTTGACCACCTCATCCCATGTCTTCCTGCGTCTGCCTCTATCCTGGATTCCTTCAACTGTTTGGGAGTAGCACTTCTTCACACAGCTTTCCTCATCCATCCATAGTACATGACTATACCAGCGCAAACGTCTCTCTTGCACACTACATCCGATGCTTCTAATGTCCAACTTTTCTCTCTCAAGGTGCTTACACTCTGTCGTGTGTGCACACTGTCATTACACATCCAGCAGATCATGCTAGCTTCATCTCTTTCAAGCCTATGCATGTCTCCTGCAGTCACGGCCTATGTTTCACTGCCGTGAAGCATGGCAGTTCGCACACATGCATCGTACAATCTACCTTTCACTCTAAGCGAGAGGCCCTTTGTCACCAGTAGGGGTAGAAGCTTTCTAACTTTGCCCAGGCTATTCTTATTCTAGTGGTAATACTCGCTGAACATCCACCCTCACTACTAACTTGGTCACCTAGGTAGCGGAAGCTATCAACTACTTCTAGTTTCTTCCCCTGGAGTGTAATGGAATCTGTTTTCTGTGGTGTTTATTGCCCTTGTGCATCTGCCACACACGAAAGCTATCTTCTTGGTTAATTTTCCTTTGATGTTGCTGCACCTCTTATGTGTCCATAGCTTACACTGGGTACATCTTATGGAGTTTCTACCTACACCTTTTCTACAGATCGAGCAGGGCCACCTACCTGAGGGGGTGTGTGATGTGTTCGCCTTCCTACTTACTAGAACTTTGGTCTTTGCTACATTGATTTAAGGCCTTTTGATTCTAAACGTTGCTTCCACACCCAGAATTTCTTTTCTAGTTCTGGTAGTGATTCTGCTATGAGGGCCAGGTCATCAGCATAGAGGAGCTCCCAGGGGCAACCTGTCTTGAATTCCTCTGTTATTGCCTGGAGGACTATAATGAATATAAGGGGACTAAGGGCTGAGCCTTGGTGGACCCGTACTTCTACCTGGAATTCTTCACTATACTCACTGCCAATCCTAACCTTAAATATATATATACATATGTATGTATGAATATATATGAGGGAGTATTGAAAAGTTCCTGGCTTTGGGTAAAAGAATATACAAAAAGATAAACCTCTGTACCTGGCTTTCATTGACATGGAGAAAGCCTTTGATAGGATCCCCCGATCCCTTACCTGGTGGTCAATGAGGAAACTATAGATGAATGGTTAGTGAGAGCTGTGCAAGCCATGTACAGGGACGCTGTAAGTAAGGTAAGGGTTGGCAACGAGCACAGTGAAGAATTCCAGGTAGAGGTAGAGGTCTACCAAGGTTCAGTCCTAAGCCTCCCACTCCTATTTATCAGAGTCCTCCAGGCAATAACGGAGGAATTCAAGACAGGATGCCCCTGGGAGCTCCTCTATGCTGACGACCTTACTCTAATTACTGAGGAGAACTAGAGGAGAAGTTTCAAGTGTAGAAACAAGGATTAGAATCGAAGGGCCTAGGAGTCAACCTAGCTAAAACCAAAGTCCTAATAAGTACCAAGGCAGACAAACCACAAATCCCTTCAGGTATATGGCCCTGCTCCATCTGTAGAAACTCTATAAGATGTACCCAGTGTAAGCTATGGACAGATAAGAGGTGCAGCAATATCAAAGGAAGGCTAACTGGGAGGATAGTTTTTGTATGTGGCAGATGCTCAGGAGCAATAAACACTGAAAATGTGCAGAGAACAACTTCCGCCACATTCCAGGGAGAAAAACTAGTAGTTGATAGCTTCCATTACCTAGGTGACCAAGTCAGTAGCAGGGGAGGGTGCACTGAAAGTGTAGCTGCTAGAATAAGCATAGCCTACGCAAAGTTCAGAGTTCTTATTTCTGCTGGTGACAATGGGCCTCTCGCTCAGAGTAAAAGGTAGACTATGATGCATGTGTACGAACAGCCATGCTACATGGCAGTGAAACATGGGCTGTGACTGTTGATGACATGCGTAAGCTTGCAAGGAATGAAGCCAGTATGCTCCGATGGATGTGTAATGTCTGTGCATACTCGACAGAATGTAAGTACCTTGAGAGAAAAGTTGGACCAAAGAAGTATCAGATGTGGTGTGCAAGAGAGACGACTGCACTGGTATGGCCATGTGGCGAGAATGGATGAGGATAGCTGTGTGAAAAAGTGCCACACCCTAGCAGTTGAGGGAACCTGTGGAAGAGGTAGACCCAGGAAAACCTGGGATGAGATGGTGAAGCACAACCTTCGAACATTAGTACTCATCGAGGCAATGACTAGTGACTGAGACCTTTGGAAATATGCTGTGTTTGAGAAGAATCGGCAAGCTGAGTGAGACCATAACCCATGGCCTATGCCAGGGGTGTAACCAGCCCACTTATGCGTGCCTTTCCTTCATTGGACACAAATCTACTTGCAAAGACCTGTTGAGGCAAGTGAAATCGAAATCAAATATGATGACTGGCATCCATGCCAGTGGTGCGCTAAGAGCACCATCCAAGTATGATCGTTGCCAGAGCAGCTGACTGGCTTCCGTGCCGGTGGCACGTAAAAAGCCCCATTTCAGCGTGGCCATTGCCAGTACCGCCTGACTGGCCCTCGTGCAGGTGGCATGTAAAAGCACCCACTACACTCTCAGAGTGGTTGGCATTAGGAAGGGCATCCAGCTGTAGAAATTCCGCCAGCTCAGATTGGAGCTTGGTGCAGCCATCTGATTTGCCAGTCCTCAGTCAAATCGTCCAACCCATGCTAGCATGGAAAGCAGACGTTAAATGATGATGATCAGTTACTTATAATTTTATTCGATACATTCCTCTCTCAGGTTCACATACTTATTGCAATGTTCCTTCAGTCAAGGTAAATAAATTCATGGTGGGCCATGCCCATCTCTTAGACACACAGAATTTGTTCTCTGTCAAAACTGCCCTGCAACCCATCTTTCCAACACCCCCACCATTTACCTGTACAGGTGCATTGTGTGTCAGATGACACAGATCGAAATAAAATGCTTCGTTCAAGAACACACGCAACACCCAGTATGGGAATCAAGCCCTAACTACTAAGCCATGTGCCTTCGTTCATTTATATAGGCTCAGGCATGGCTGCATAATAAGAAGCTTGCTTCCCAACAACATGGTTCCAGGTTCAATCCCACTGTGTGGCATCTTAGACGAATATCTTCTACTATAGCCTTGGGCTGACCAAAACTTTGTGAGTGGATTTGGTTGATGGAAACTGAAAGAAGGCCATTGTATATTTAGTAGGAAGATCACTGAAAATGTTTTTGCTCTGTGGATTTTAAACTATGTTAAATCATTTTGTATGCCCTTTATTTTGAAATTCCTGAATTCATCTGACAGAAACGGTTTCTTTACAATGATGTAATGTTTTCATTAATCAATTAAGAGTCATTAGAAATAGCCGTAATGGATTGACACCTGTACCACTACTGTTACTCATATTTTATTCACCTGCCTCAGAATCTGCTCTTTGTAAATATTATGGACCTTATATTTCATATAAAGTACATGTTCAAGAGTGGATTTCTTCACTCAGCTGGGTCTAATTGTCTACATGTGCTGCAGGAATATCATCCGGCTGGTACTTAATTTAAGAACCTAATTCAACTAAATCTTACTCATATATTTTATATACATACATATATATATATATATATATATATATATATATATAATATATATATATATATATATATATATACACACACATGTATGTATAAATCTATGTGTGTAGTGTGTCTTTGTGCCTGTGTTTGTCTCCACTTGACAACTTGTGTTGGTGTGTTTATGTCCCTGTAACTTAGCGGTTTGGCAAAAAGAGACTGATGGAATAAGTACTAGACTTTGAAAGAAAATCATAAATCCTGGGGTCTATTTACTTGACTAAAACCCCTTCAAGGCGGTGCTCCAGCATGGTACAGTCAAATGATTGAAACAATCAAAAGAATAAAAGAATCCATATATTTATAACCTACAAAGATATTCGTTGCCAATTAAGAAAACTTAAAAACTTCTTTCTAACTTCAAAGACAATCATTTTCTCTGATTAAATTTTCAGTTTCTGTTTTTTTTAATTGTATTAGCGTTTTCGAAATTAATTAAATTGTATTTGCTTAAAAAACATCTTCATGTGAAATTAATATCAAAATAAAGAAAAACCATTATCTATAAAATGCATTTTTTTTTAAAAGAATAAATGTACTTTATGTTGTTGTTGTTTAGCAGTGAAGGCACATGGCTCAGTGGTTAGAGCGTTAGGATCACAATCACAATCACGAGGTTGTGAGTTTGATTCCCAGACCAGGTCATGTGTTGTGTTCTTGAGCAAGACACTTCATTTCATGTTGCTCCAGTTCACTCAGCTGTAGAAATAAGTTGTAACTTCACTGGAGCCCCTTTGCCTTTCCCTTGAATAACATCAGTGGCATGGAGAGGGGAGGCTGGTATGTATGGGCTATTGCTGGCCTTCCATAAACAACCTTGCTCAGACTTGTGCCTCAGAAGGGAACCTTTTAGGTGCAATCCCATGGTCACTCATCACCAATGGGTAGTGTCCTCTCTCTCTCTCTCTCTCTCTCTCTCTCTCTGTTGTTTAGCCCTAGGCCAGCTGTCATTGGGTAGACCTATGATCAAGATGTATGTATCTTTTATCTTTTACTTGTTTCAGTCACTTCAATGCGGCCATGCTGGGGCATCATGTTGAGGAATTTTAGTTGAACTAATCAATTCCAGCACTTATCTTCTTTTTGAACCTGATACTTATTCAATCAGTCACTTCGGCTGAACTGCTAAGTTATTGTCAAGTGATGGTGGGGAACAAACACAGACACAACCACACACACATACGGTAGGCTTCTTTCAGTTTCCGTCTCCCAAATTTTTAGTGGATTTTGGTAGATAGAAACTGAAAGAAGCCCATCATATATATATATATATATATATATATATATATATCATCATCATCATCATCATCGTTGTTTCACATCAGCTTTCCATGCTAGCATGGGTTGAACGGTTTGACTGTGGGCTGGCGAACCAGATGGCTGCACCAGGATCCAGTCTTGATTTGGCAGAGTTTCTACAGCTGGATGCCCTTCCTAACGCCAACCACTCTGACAGTGTAGTGGGTGCTTTTATGTGCCACTGGCATGCGGCCAGTCAGGCAGTACTGGCAACGACCTCGCTCAAATTTTTTTTACACATGCCAACAGCACAGGTGCCAGTAAGGCGACACTGATAACGATCACACTCAAATGGTGCGTGTATATATATATATATATATATATATATACATACATACATACATACATGCATATATATATATACATATGTATATATATGTATGTATATGTATATGCATGTATATATACACATACATATATGTCTGTGTGTATGTGCGTGTCTCCCCCACCATTACTTGACAACTGGTGTTGGTGTGTTGAGGTCCCTGTAACATTAGGGGTTCAGCAAAAGAGACTGATAGAATAAGTACTGGGCTTTAAAAATATATCAGTACTAGAGTCAATTCATTTGACTAAAATTCCTCTAGTCAATACTCCAGCATGGCCTCAGTCTAACAACTGAAACAAGTAAAAAATAAAAGATATAAATGCATGTATGTGTGTGTACAGAGAGAGAGAGAGAGAGAGGGAGGGAGATTCCCCCCCCCCTTCTCTGTATACATAAAAACCTATAGATACGTATTTGTAGCTAATTAGGAAAACTAAAAACTTCTTTCTAGCTTGAAAGAAATTTATTTTCTTTGATTAAATTTCCAGTTTATTTAATTATAACATTTT
>NC_043024.1:229087-241587 GCF_006345805.1 Octopus sinensis
TCTGAAGTGGCAGTAAAACTAGTTCCCTCTTCATTTAATCCTATTAAATTCCACCATTATTTTCTACTTCAACAGAAAATTATGATAGTTATTGTGTTTTAGTTTTTTTTTTTTTTGGTTTTGTCTAGAACATCTTGGTGAATCTTACGAGTCTTATCATTTTATTTCTGGAACTTTTTTTCTTGTTCCTATTGATTAAGAGCCATCACCTCACATTTCCGAACAAGTAAACACATGTACATACAAAGTCCCATTTGTGTGTGTGTGTGTAAATATATAGATATGTGCATATATATATATATATATATATATATATACACATACACCTACATACATTAACACACTCAAATTCTTATGCACAAAACAAGATGCCTGCATATGTAAATCAACAGAATACTCGCATACACACGCGTATGTGTGTGTGTGTGTGTGTGTGTGTGTGCATGCACATAAATATAGCTGCCAATCTGTCAATTAGATGAAGACCTTTTTTTGGAACTATAATGGAACTCTAAATTGTATATATACTCGTATATATATATATACACACATACTTAGATGAGTTTCAGCCAGCATTCGCCCAGGCCATGACTAACTTAATAGCACCACTTGGAAAAGACATTTAATAACATTTCATATTACAGTCATTCTTTGAGTACTTATTATGCGGCGATGTACCAGGGTGTAGATGTGTTGTGTGGAAGTTGTTGGAGATATTCATCCAGGAACTCTTTATAGTTTAATATTTTCACATCACACATAATCACATCATGTGACCAACCAGACTGAGATGTTGTTACACATCACTGGTCACAATGCACTTTTGCATTGTTTTAGCTGTCAAACGACGCCGACACACTGGCCAGGCAAGCAGGCCAACACTCATCACTGATCAAAAGTGGGACTGGAGCAATGTGAAATAAAGTGCTTTTGCTCAGGAACACGTTGTGCCATCCGGTCTATGAATCGAATCCATAATCTGGCAATTGTGAGTGCAACATCCTAACTACTAGGCCATGCACCTTCACAATATTTCCATATACCAACAATATATATATGTGTATTTAAACACACACACATCAATAGGCAAGTACAATCCTGGGATCCATGTGTATGAAGCTAAGAAGCTTCAAGCAACAGGCAGCTAGCATAGAGAACAAAAAATGAACAGTATAAAATAAAATACATTTATTAATATCATAAGTTACACACTTCTTCCTCCACTGAAGTTAAAAGGAATTTCAATAAGCTGATTGTTTCCATACAACTCATGGTTTAGTGAAGAATGCTGTTAAAATTGTGAATAAAAATCTTGAAAATATAAGGATTGGAACAGGTAGAATACCAGCTTACAATTGTTTTATAACGAGTTGAAGTTCGTTACATAAGAATTAACAAACATGCCGTGAAATAAGAAAAAGATACAAAAAGATCCGATTAGTGAAACAGCCTGCTTGTGAAATTAACAGGCAAGTGGCTGAGTACTCCACAGACACATGTACCCTTAACATAGTTCCCAGAGAAATTCAGTATGACGCAAAATATGACAAATATGGCCCTTTGAAATACACGTACAACTCATTTTTGCCAGCTGAGTGGACTGGAGTAACATAAAATAAAGAGTCTTGCCCAAGAGACATAATATGCTGCCAGGAATTGAACTCATGAGCTTACAATTGTGGGCTGAATATCTTAACCATTAAGCCATGTTCTTTCACTATACAAAAATGCAAAAAGCTGTAACAGATGTTACTGTGTTTAATGTATGGGTGACGAGAAACTATGGAAGCCTATAGGAGACAAAATTCACTCCAATAGTCTAGATAAGCAACTGCTGTCACCCACTGCAATCCCAACTAAACAAATAATTTTCTTCTAATTCGTGAGCATTGCCACAATAGTTATAATAATAATAATAATAATAATAATCCTTTCTAGACACAATTATGGGGTGGGGGACTAGTTGATTACATCAACTCCGGTGCTTAATTTATTAACCCTGAAGGGATGAAAGGCAAAGTTGACCTTTGTGGAATTTGAACTTAGAATGTAAAGACAGACGAATTGCTGCCAAGCATTTCAACCAGTGTGCCAATGATTCTGTTGGTTTGCCACCTTATTACCACCACCACCACTACCACCACTACTACTGCTATTACTACTGATGATGATGATGGTGATAATAATGGTTATAAATTTTGGCACAAGGCCAGCAATTTCAGGGCTGGGGTAAGTTGATTACATTGACCCTCTGTGATGACCTAGTAGTTATTTTACTGACCCTGAAAGGAGGAAAGGCAGTCACTTGGTGGATTTGAGCTCAGAATGTAAAGCTTGATGAGACGCTGCTAAGCATTTTGCTGGAGTGCTAACGATTCTGCCAGCTCACCACCTTAATAATAACGATTCAGATGATTCTGTCAAACGCTTGTTTATCCATATTGTTTTCAATTAATCACACATTATCTCATAGCTTCAAGATTTCAATGATGTGATTATTTATTTTTAGAATGGCATTGTAGGCTAAGTGTGAGAGGCCAGATCTACCCAGTTTGAACATTTGGGCCCGACAGGTCTGCTGGGTTGATTGCTAATACTGGCCCTCTGTTAGTTATGACGACAAGGGTCCCAGTTAATCTGATCAACCAAACGACCTGCTTGTGAAATTAAAGAGCAATGGCTGAGCACTCCACAGGCACGTGTACCCTTAACGTAGTTCTCAGGGAGATTCAGCAGGACACGGAGTGTAACAGGGCTGTGGCCCCCTTTGTATTACAGGTACTACGCATTTTTGCCAGCTGAGTGAACTGGAGTAATGTGGAATAACTGGCCCTCCATCAGTTATGACAATGAGGGTTCCAGTTGAGGGTTCTGATCAACAGAACAGCCTGCTTGTGAAATGCAAGTGGCTGAGTACTCCACAGACATGCATACCCTTAATGTAGTCCTCAGGGAGATTGAGTGTCACACAATGGGATAAGGCTGTCCCTTTGAAATACAGGCACAACTCAATTTTAGATTAACATGAAATGATGTGCCTTGCTCAAGGACACACTGTGCCACCAAGTATCATGAACTGAACACCCTAACCACTGGGCTAAACTCTTATTGCAACATTTGAGGAAGGTTTAGCTATTCCTTCTGGCAGGTCAAACAATCCTGTTCATTGGCTCATTGATTGGCTGTGAAGAGTTTATAATTGACCTTCAGAATCTTCAACTTCATCAAAGAAGAAATTCCTTTGTCTTCCATTCTTATTGATGGTCTTCTGACCAACACTTGACCCTGTTGAAGTAGTTTGAGAATCATCAGCAACATTGCAAATTACCTAATGTTGGTCAGTTAATTAACTGATGTTATTTAAATATTTTTATTGCTATAATTACTGCTGTCGTTAAGGCAAAATCGTTAGCACTCCGGGCAAAATGCTTAGTGGTATTTTGTCTGTTTTTATGTTCTGAGTTCAAATTCCACAAAGGTTGATTTTGCCTTTCATCCTTTCAGGGTCGATAAACAAAGTACCAGTGAAGTACTGGGGTTGATGTAATTGACTATCCCCCTCCCCCAAAATTTCAGGCCTTGTGCATTTAGTAAAGATTATTACTGCTGTTGTTGTCATTGTTCTTGTTAATGCTTTTGTTGTTGTTGTTGCTGCTGCTGCTTCTGCTGTTGTTATTGGTTACTGTGGTTGCTGGTTGTTGTTGCTGCTGCAGTAGTTGTTGTTGTTCACTCCCAGGTCGACCCTGATCAAGTAAACATATGACCAAAGACATTCCAGCCATGACCAACCCATCTTTTTCCCAAACATTGCATATCCCAGATCACACACACTATTCAATGTGCCCTTCTCTTTTAAGATGACAGACAGCATGGGACATAAGAGGGATTTGGCAGCTATTTTTAGCAGGTCGAGTAACTGTATCATTAAAAAAAAAAAATGGTACTCTGTTGGCTACAACAACAAAATTTCCAATTGATCAGCTTGC
Source organism: Octopus sinensis (assembly GCF_006345805.1). Lineage (NCBI taxonomy): Eukaryota > Metazoa > Mollusca > Cephalopoda > Octopoda > Octopodidae > Octopus > Octopus sinensis. Next base: position 233,074 of record NC_043024.1, read on the forward strand.
TCATGAAACTGACATTCAAGTAGCTGAGTTCTCCACAAACATGCATAACCTTATTGAAGTCCTCAGGGAGATTCAGTGTGACACAGAATATCACTAGGCTGGCCCTTTGAATTACTGGTACAACACATTTATGTTGGCTGAGTGGACTGGAGCAACATGAAATAAAGCATCTGGCTCAAGGACACAATGTGCTGCCTGGAATCGAACTCACAACCTTACAATCATGAGCCAAATACCCTAACCACTAGGCCACAAAGCAACCATATAAAGGCTCCTTCACTAGCTGCAGTAATCAATCTCCATATATGGCTGTCCAGCTGATCAAATGACTGAGCAACCTACTCATGAAATTAGCATGCCCGAGTATTCCACAAGCTTATGGTACCCATAACCCTTTTGACTTCTTTGGCATGGTTTCTACAGCTGGATGCCCTTCAGTTCTACGATACAAACCTCCTATTTTAAAGTGAAACCTTTCATCAAAGTTTCATGTTAATTTGTTCCAAACACCAGTTTATTAACGACAAACTTATATTATTATATTGTTCATTGTTTCCAAATTAATTTAAACAAAATAATATATTTCAACAGAAATATGGTAATAAAATGGTTCAAGTAATTTAAATTAAAACTTTCCAACAAAATTTCAGGCTAATTTATATTCCAAACACCAGCTTAATTATGACAAAGTTATTTCAATAAATTTATTGTTTTCAGAATTATTTAAAACAAAGGAACTGTATTTCAACAGAAATACAGTAGCAAAAGTACTAAATGAAAACCGTTAATCAAAATTTCATGGTAATTAATGTTCCAAAAACCATCTTAATAATGACCAAGTTATTTCGATAAATTCATCATTATTTTCAAAATTAATTAAAACAGTGGCACTGAATTTCAACAGAAATATGGCAACGAAAGACTTAAAGTAATTTACAAGTAGACTCAGCATGACACAAGTTTGAAAAAGCTGAATCTTTGAATGACAAGTACAGTTCATGTGATAGGCTTCCACACAGTCTCCATTGACCCAAATTCACTGAGAAGCCTTGAGTCACTGCCCAAGCTATGACAAATGCATTGTCGGGGTTAGATTAGTTAGATTCCTAGCTAGAATGAGCTTGATTAAGAAGTTTGGGAGAAATAGAAGAATAGTAATTATTTATATCAAATTGTATGAAAGAAGAGTTTTTGTTGTTTAATAAATATATATATTGTACAAAAGATCGTGGGTTAGGCCAAAACCTTCCTCTTTATAAATGTCCTGAAAATTCCACATGGCCTTGACTTTGTTGTCTCATTGTATTTAACACACAGAGAGAGGTTGGAGACAAGAGTTCTCTATATAGAATATACTTTGAAGTGCTCAAGAGATTTGAACTTGAGCCGGTAGATGAGTAAATGTAATGAGAAGCAAGTTAGGCAATTCGATTTACACTGGATATTTAAATACATTTAATAGAAAAAATAGACATGTGTATGGATATAAAATATTCCGACTTACACAGAATATAAATGATATCAGGAGCTAAATGGATAGAGTTTTACAATAATGGATCCAAGGAACTATCATTATTCCGGACCAACAAGCCCCCAGAAACAGCTGTTAGACTTGTAAAACTATACCCATTTAACTCTTGATATCATCTATATTCTGTACGTTGGACTATTTTATATCTGTACTCATGTCTATTTTTTCTATTAAATACATTTAATATTCTGTGTAAACTGACTTGCCTAATTTACACACACAAAGTTAATAAAAACAGCTGTTTGCAACATTATACCATAAAGGAAAATTATAGTCAACTATACTTGACTAAGGGTGTGGATAACATCTACATTGCTAGAAATAGGAGCTAAAATGCTCCAATGCTGTTACAAAGCATATGACATGTACTCTGATAGGAACTGCAATCACCTTCAACACGAAACTAAGAATTCCTTTGACTGACCGGCCAGTTTCAGCAATTTGTGTTGCCATCTTCAGCCAGCTCTTCCACTGATTCTGAGCTAGCTCGCCTATCAGAGTATGTATATTCACCATAAAAATCTATGGATGATTTAGCAGATCATTAATGTGTATACAAAAAATTAATAAAAACATCTGTTTGCAACATTATACCGTAAAGGAATATTAGAGTTGTCAACTAAATTTGACTAAGGGTGTGACTAACACCTACATGTGTGGGTGTGTATATACATACATAGATTCTTTTATTCATTTATATGTTTCAATCATTTGACCATGGCCATGCTGGAGGGTTTTTTAGTCAAAGAAGCTGACCCCAGGACTTATTCTTTGTAAGCCTAGTACTTATTCTATCAGTCTCTTTTGCTGAACCGCTAAGTTACAGGAACATGAACACACCAACATTGGTTGTCAAGTAATGGTGAGGGGACAAACACACACACACACACACATGTATATATATTTGGTCAGCCTGAGACACTTGCCCAAGGTGGCATGCAGTGGGACTGAACCTGGATCTCCATGACTGGAAGCAAGTTTCTTACCACACAGACATGCCTGCACCTGTGTCTATACTGACACATGATTTTTAAATGTACATGATTAAGGGCACACTAAGAAACAAACACACACAGACACTCAAGTATTAACATTCTTAAGGACATATCGACACATACATGGATATGCACTAACACACACATGCATACATACATGAACACACATGCACACATACACACATATGTATATATATATATATATATATATATACATGCATATATATAAATAGACACACTCACACATACACAAGCACTTTCACACACAAGTACACCCACACACATAAATATGTAGACAGATGACATGTGATATAGTTTGTGTTATGCATTATGTTGTCATGGAAACAACAATAACTGATATAACATGTTCACCTTGGTCTTGACAGGAAGAAGAGGTGTGGTGGGTAGATGGATAGGGAGGGTGAGGGAGGGGGTAGAGACAGACAGACAGGTAGATAGATGGATAGATAGATAGATAGGGGGACCGGATAGAAAGATAGATAGATTTAGAAAAACACATAGAAAAGTATATAGATAAATAGAGAAAAGGAGTGAGCAAAAGAGAGAGATAACCAGGTAAAATGACAGGTAGCTAAATAAGTAGATAGGGGTATATGTAAGTAATTAGATTGGTAAATACACAAGTGTAGAGAGAGATCGAAATCGATCAATGGAAATTGCAGCTGAGTTACCAGTGCCGGTGGCATGTAAGAGAACCATCCGAACGTGGCCGTTGCCAGCGCCGCCCCGACTAGACTCGTGCCGGTGGCATGTAAAAAGCACCATCCATTCGTGGCCGTTGCCAGCGCCACCCCGACTGGCCTCGTGCCGGTGGCACGTAAAAAGCACCATCCGTTTGTGGCTGTTGCCAGCCTCGCCTGGCCCCCGTGCCGGTGGCACATAAAAAGCACCATCCGATCATGGCCGTTTGCCAGACGAGTCTGGCATCTGTGCCGGTGGCACGTAAAAAGCACCATCCGTTTGTGGCTGTTGCCAGCCTCGCCTGGCCCCCGTGCCGGTGGCACATAAAAAGCACCATCCGATCATGGCCGTTTGCCAGACGAGTCTGGCACCTGTGCCGGTGGCACGTAAAAAGCACCATCCATTTGTGACTGTTGCCAGCCTCGCCTGGCCCCCGTGCCGGTGGCACATAAAAAGCACCATCCGATCATGGCTGTTTGCCAGACGAGTCTGGCACCTGTGCCGGTGGCACGTAAAAAGCACCATCCGTTTGTGGCTGTTGCCAGCCTCGCCTGGCCCCCGTGCCGGTGGCACATAAAAAGCACCATCCGATCATGGCCGTTTGCCAGACGAGTCTGGCACGTAAAAAGCACCCACTACACTCATAGAGTCATGGAGTGGTTGGCGTTAGGAAGGGCATCCAGCCGTAGAAACATTGCCAGATCAAACTGGGCCTGGTGCAGCCTTCTGGCTTCCCAGACCCCCAGTTGAACCGTCCAACCCATGCTAGCATGGAAAGCGGACGCTAAACGATGATGATAGAAAGACAGATAGATAGATGAATAAAGAAATTGTAACTGCTTGAAAGAGAGAAGGTAAAGTTGTTTCCAGAATATCAAGGCCACCATCTCAAAATTTACCACTCCTGACACCACATATACAACCTCACCACCAACTCTATCTTGACCACCACCATCGCCGCTACCACCACTGCCACTACTACTACCAGCAAGTGTAGTAGTAGTAGCAGCAGCAGCAGTGGTGGTGGTGGTAGTAATAATAGTCAGTAACACCACGACAGCACCAGTACCAGCCCCTGCGCTGGCAGCATAACATGTTGCTGGAGGCAAGTTTAACAATTACTTTTAAGGGAGATAAATGTGTACATGTGATTGTTTCAGGGCAGATGTGTGTGTATGAGTGTGCATTAGTGTGTGTGAGTATAAAATATGTGTTAGTGTACATCTGAGGATGTGTATACGTATAAGGGTAAGTATAGGGAATAAGGAACGTGTGTAGTATGTACACAAATTTATTGACTTATCTTAACTTTCTCCTTCTTGCTGTATATATATATATATATATATATAGCAAGGTTAGCACAGCAGGACGGCCTGCTGAGCTAACCTTGGATCGTAGGGCAACCTGCTGTGCTTGAGGAGACCTATTGAGTCAAGTACATCAATATCAAAATAAAAATCAAATGGTTTGTAGCTGTGATACCCGTGCCGGTGGCACGTTGGGCCTCACAGAGGAAATGACAAAAGACCGAGACTTCTGAGATATGCTGTGACTGCAAAGACCTGACAAATGAAGTGAGTTCATGGCTCGCAGGACGGCCTGCTGAGCTAACCTTGGATTGTAGGGTGACCTGCTGTGCTTGAGGAGACTTATTGAGTCAAGTATGTCAACATCAAAATAAAAGTCAAATGGAAATTGTAGTTATGATACCCGTGCCAGTGGCACATGAAAAAAAACACCTATGACCTCTTCAGCGACACTTTTCATTTTCATGTGTGCTCTTGCTCCACTTCATTCTGTTCTTCTAAGATGTGTATCCTTATGTGCACATGTGGTTGCATCTGTGTTTGTGGGTGTATCACTGGTCTTAGCAGCAGTATGACCTTCTTCTCAGCCCCATCTTCTCAACCCATTGTGCTGCTGCTGTCCTAAGACACGAAACTTTGGTACAGTTCTTGTATCTCTCTGTGTTTGTGCGTTCACCCACAGTGTTGCCATCATGGTAGTTGTTGTTATTGGCATCGCTGTCACTGCTGCTGTTGCTGTTATTTGTGTTGTTGATATTGTTGCAACCATCCACGAAATTTCTTGTGTGTGTGAATGGATTTGCTTCATATGTTGTTTGTTTCCATTTACTTATTTACTATTTATATTATATCTATTTCTTATATTTATCACAGGTATGTGACAAATATATTTATTTATCCATTTATATATTAATTTATTTGTTATTTCTATTTTTATATATTTATCTATATTTCTTATATGTATCACAGGTAAGTGCATATATGTCTATTGTGTGTGTGTGTCCTTGAGTAAGACACTTTATTTCATGTTGCACCAGTCTACCCTCAACATACTTCTCAAGGAGATTCAGCATGATACAGAATGTGACAAGGCCTGGCCCTCTTTGAATTACAGGTACAGCTCATTGTTGCCAGCTGAGTGGACTGGAGCAACATGAAATAAAGTGTCTTGCTCAAGAAGACAACTCATTGCCAAATATTGAACTCATGACCTTACGATGAAGAGCCAAATGCCCTTTACCCATTAAGCCACGTGCTCTCATTCAGAATGCGTTACAAGCTTACACAAAGTGCTTTTAAGGACATCATTTTTATCATTTTTGCTATGTTGGGTGGTGTCTTCTTGACGACAGCAAACCATCCATCATCGCAGGCCTTTGTCATCTCTTCTTTCAGGATCTGCCTTCTCTACTTCATCCCATGTCTTCCTGGTCCTCCATCTTCCTCAAGCTCCATCCTCTTTAAGTGACTGATGCTGCTTCATGTAGCCATCCTCAGCCAGATGCATCACATGACCCAAACCAGTACCAACCATCTTCTCTCTTGCGCACCACATCGGACTCCCCTTACACCTGATTTCTCTCAATAGCTTATCACTTTGACATTCAGACACACTGATATGGCACATGTCCACAGCTGTCTACGTATGCATGCATGCATATGTGTATGCATGCATGCATGGGTGTACGTATGCATGCATGTGTATATGTATGCATGTATCTATCTATCTATCAATTTGTTTATCACTTTATTTATCAATTTATCTATCACTCACTCACTCAGTCAACCTATGTATGTATGTATCTATCTATCTATCTATTTATCTATCTGAGAGCAGAGAGAGAGAAGTAGATAGACATTGTTAGAAAGATCAGTAGATAGATATATGTATGTGCTTGTGTGTGTGTGTGTGTGTCTGTACTTGTGTACGTATTTTAAACGTGCATATTATAACATGGATTTGTCCCACCTGTGTGTGTTTGTGGTTATGGAGGTGTGAGATTGTGTGATGTCAATAAACCTTAGTTTAAAGATGTTATGATATCAATCAGGCTCTCCCTCTCTTTCTCTCCCTCTCTTTCTGATTTTCTTTTCTAGCTTCTTCAGATAGCCTAAAGCACAAAGTTTCACAGTGTGTTGGTGGTGGCGGCATTTTTATTGTTGTTGGTGATGGTGATAGTTGTATCAGTGTTAATTTTCTTGGTCACCATTGGAGTGTCAATGGTAGTGGTGGTAGTGGTTGTAGCAGTAGTTATGTTAGTGGTGGTGATTGTGGTGGTGGTAGTGGTGATTGAGAAGTTACTGTGGAGAGAGAGAGACAGACAGACAGACAGAAAGAGAAGTGGAGAGAGCCAGGGGTGGAGATAGGTAGTGGTAGGTTAAGTGAATTGAGGGCAATCAATGTCCGTTGTCAGATCGGAAAGAAGATAGCTAAAGTTGGTCGATTATTGGGAGAATGGAGGGGAGTGCAATGGGTGGGGGTTGGTGGATGAGAGTAGCATCCATTGATGGAAAAGAAGAAGAGAGAGAGGGAGGGAGTAAGGTAGAGGGAGAGTAAAGATGAAGGAAGAGAAAGGAGAAGGTGAAAAGGAAAGGAAGAAGACAATGGGAAGGAAAGGAAAGAGGAGATGTGTGTGTGTGTCTGTACTGATATACACACACACAAAAACATGTATATATATATATATATATATATATATATTTATACACACAAATATATATACACTGTATTAATAAAGCTGCAAAGACAGGAATGTGAAACTCTGAGCAACAGTTTTTGTGATGTCTTTTGCGGCTTTATTAATAAAGCAAATTACTCTACCTCTGGAATTCGAGTACTATTTTTTCCACCTTATTTCACATTTATGTGCTTACTATGGTATGTATGTGTGAGTGTGTGTGTATGTACATACGTTCGTACATAGGTAGCTAGGTAGGTAGGCAAGCAGACAGATACTCTTTCTTGCATTTCCCACTCTCCCATCCGGCACCTTAGATAGATAGACAGCTAGATAAAAAGATAGATAAGTAGATAGATTGATAGATATTATATGTAGTTACATTGATAGAGAGAGAGAAAGAAAGAAAGAGGGAGAGAGATGAAGAAAGAATAAGTGGGGAGGAAAATAAAGGGAGAAAGGAAGATAAAAGAGAGCAAAGAGGAATGAAGTTAAAGGAGAAAAGAGTGCAAGGAAAAAATGAAAGAATATGAAGAGGGAGACGGCAAGGGAGAGCAACTAGCATTAAGAAAGGGGCCACCATAATGAAACTGAAATCTTCAGATCCTGAGGGTATTGTTGTTATCTCTCTATCTTAAATCCCCTCTTTCCATCTCTCCCATTCATGCAAATACATACATACATACATACACACACACACACACACACACACCACACACATATATATATATATATATATATATATATATATATATATATACCTGCATCTATACATATATATATATATCATTATATATATAAACACATAATTTACAAACATATACATATGTATATGTATATATATGTATGTGTGCATATATGTATGTATACATATACATATATATGTATATATATACATATATATGTATACACACACACACACATACAGACACATACAAATATACATAAACACCCAGGGCACAATTTTTGTCCAACCCATGCTAACATGGAAAGCGGATGTTAAACGATGATGATGATGACATACATACTAATACACACACAAACATACGTTCACATGCATACACATACTTGCATATGCACACACATACTTGCATATGTATGCATACATATTTACACTCATATACACAAACACAACTGCTGATTCTGATACGTGTGTGTGTGTGTGTGTGTGTGTGCACCTCTGTGCATATGCTAACAAACACATGCAATCACAGAGAAATACATATAAAAATGTTGACACATGAAAGTATATACAGCCATATATACTTGGAGCAATATACACATGTATGCACACACAGAGA
>NC_043024.1:261587-274087 GCF_006345805.1 Octopus sinensis
AACCATGGTTTAGACTTTTAATGTTCCTTCTAGCATGTGAGGTGTCCTGTTTGGGTCACCTCTTTTGTGTTTAAATATACACTAATTTTATATAATATCATCATCATCATCGTTTAACGTCCGTTTTCCGCGCTAGCACGGGTTGGACGGTTTCGACCGGGGTCTGGGGAGCTCGGGACTGCCCCAGGCTCCAGTCTAGTCTGGCAGTGTTTCTACAGCTGGATGCCCTTCCTAACGCCAACCACTCCGCGAGTGTAGTGGGTGTTTTTTACGTGCCACCTGCACAGGTGCCAGAGGGGTCTGGCATCGGCCACGTTCGGATGGTGCTTTTTATGTGGGGGGGGGGGAAATATAGGGGAGCACCAGTGGGGAGGGGTGGTTCAGAGAAATGATGACAGGTTCTAGGCAAGTAGAACGTAGGATATCAAGAGAGGGGTAATGCATGGTGAAATAGCGTATTGAAGAGGGGGGTTCGAAGAGTAGACACCTATAATGGTGGTGGGAGAAGCGACATCCGGTATAGATGGAGCAAAAATATAGAGATATCCGGTATTGGTGGTGGGGGTGGGCAAGGTGACGGGCTATATATATATAATGTGTGTGTGTGAATATATATATATATATATTCACACACACACACACACATACATTTGTTTGGTGGTGAATTCCAATTTGAAATGCATACCTTTTCTATTTACAGACATATGTCCCTGAAACAAATCCGATACCTTGTCTGCCCTCCTAGTTTTGATTATACTTTAAGTTTTGGTAATGAATGTGATACAAAATTAGAGATATTTAAATCTATATTAATGATTGGTTGTTAATTACATTAGTCTGATAGGTTTAAATATATTATTTTCACACTAGTTACTTATTTCTTTACTACCCACAAGGGGCTAAACATAGAGGGGACAAACAAGGACAGACAAACGGATTAAGTCAATTACATCGACCCCAGTGCGTAACTGGTACTTAATTTATCAACCCCGAAAGGATGAAAGGCAAAGTCGACCTCGGCGGAATTTGAACTCAGAACGTAACGGCAGACGAAATACGGCTACGCATTTCGCCCAGCGTGCTAACGTTTCTGCACTGCCTTTTCACACTTGTTACTGCTGTTGTCTCAATGGTCTTGTGGGTAAAGACATGGACACAGCAACACACAAACCTCTTTAACTAAGGTTCAATCTTGGCCTGAGGCTCTTTTTTTTTTTTCCTTTTCTCCATTTAATAAAACTAAATCATATCACTAATCCCTACCTGTGACTGAAACCTCCATCTACCCCACTGTCTCATTTGTTTGTAACCAACCAACCACTCTTATCCACTGGGCCACAAGGCCCGTAATACTACTTATACAAAAATTAGAGATATTTAAGTCTATTTTAATGATTGGTTGTTAATTACATTAGTCTGATAGGTTTAGATATATTCTTTTCACACTAGTTATTGCTGTTGTCTAAATGGTCTTGTGGGTAAAGACATGGACACAGCAACACACTAACCACTTTAACAAAAGTTCAATCTTGGCCTGAGGCTCTTTGTAAAAGTTTTTTTTATATTAACAGCAATAGATGATTACTGTATATATATACATATTTCATAGCATTTTTTCGATGGCCCAATAACTGAAGAGATGGCAGTGTGGGTTTCTGCCATGACATCCGAAACTCGGAGTTTTATCAGGGCTACTGAATAATTGTCACACATTACATATATATGATATACACACACATACATATATTTATATATCACTTCTTGTAGTTTTTATTATTATAATATATATATTATAAACATACACACACACACACACACAAATATAAGAGATCACTTTTGGCTGCTTAGCTTCAGAATCAAAGCCATAACTCAGATTTCACTCCAACACTTTCCCCCTTTGTCTAATCTAAAGCACATCAGAATTGATGAGGTCAGCTGTTATTTTTTTATGTCACTTTCTTAGTTTAAGTAGTTCCATAGATCAGGAGAGTTGAAACATAGATAAGGAATTCCTTTGTTCTGGTGCAGACATTAAGTTGCTTCAGACAATACAAGCAGAACCCATTCTCTTAGCCCCATGTTCAGTACTTTTCGATCACTTTAATGCAACGGTCAGTTCTTCTTTGTTTGCTTTGCTTTCTAGCAGACAGCTTGACCTGTCAGACACACCACTTCCACCCCTCCTTATATTGTCCAACCAAGTAGATTCCCTTTATCGCTGCTGCTGCTACTAACTTGAGAGATATGTCACACTGGCCAGAGTGAACTCCAGATTTGTCAATGACACATCATCGCTTTGTGATTTTCTTCTTTCTAAAACTTGCTTTCTTATGCTTTTAACACTTCTCCCCACTATGACATTAGTAACGCACACCTCCCTTACACACACACACACACACATAAATATATCAACTTAAATACATAGCTAAAAGATGGATAGGTACATAAATTGATGAGGTGGGAAAGAGAGAGAGAGCATATATTAGTTTGTGTAGAATAAACAAAGATGTCACATGCGATCTGTGGTTGTTGTTGTTTTGATAGTAACAAGCTGAGTTGTATGAATAGCAAAGTCTGTTCACATGACTTGTCAACCGATGAATGAACTGACTGCTTGCAGATGTCACTCATATCTGTCGCACATCAATTCACATACTTAATACTATAATGCACTTGCAGCATAAAGCTCTATTCAACATTTATTAGGTTTCACTTCATCAATAAACATTAACAAAAATAATATATATATATATATAGATATATATATATATATATAGTTTTCTACTATAGCCTTGGGGCGACCAAAGCCTTATGAGTAGATTTGGTAGATGGAAACTGAAAGAAGCTCGTCGTATGTATATATATATGTATGTATGTATTTGTGTGTCTGTCCCATCCCCACCATTGTTTGACTACCTATGCTGGTGTGTTTACATCCCGTTAGCTTAGCAGTTTGGCAAAAGAGACTGATGGAATAAGTACTAGGCTTACAAAGAATAAGTCCTGGGGTCAATTTGCTTGGTTAAAGGCAGTGCTCAAGCATCGCCACAGTCAAATGACTGAAACAGATAACAGAATAAAAGTATATATATATGTGTGTGTGTGTGTAAATATATATATGTATGTATGTATGTATGTAGTTGACAGGGCCATTAGGGAAACGAAACAAGCATGGAAGGACTAGAAGAACAGTGGTAGCGGGGAACTGTATCAGATCAGCACCAGGGAAGCTAGGAGACAGGTTTACTTAGCCAGAGGGGAAGCAGATAAGAAAAAATTTGCCAATGTTCTGTGTTGTGAGGGCCAAAGACATGAAGAGTTTCATGTTGCAAGACAGTGTGTGAGAGAGAATCGTGATGTCGTAGAAGAGAAATGTGTCCGCATGGATGATGGCTGACTTACATTTAAAGAGGCTGCAAAGAGAGAGAGTTGGAGATGTCACTATGAAAGGTTGCTAAATGAAGAGAATGAATGGGAGAGAGTCTACTGAATGTTGACCCAACAGAGCGATCAGCTATTCGAATTGACAGTACCTTGGTAGATAAAGCAATTAAGAGTATGAAAACTGGGAAAGCCCCCAGCCCATTAGGAATCACTTCAGAGATGCTTAAAATATTTGGCAGTGTCAGCTATAGTCTAGTCACCCATATGGTTAATCAGGTGATACATGAAGGAGTCATATCCAATGACTGGTGTAGCAGCACCATAGTCAACTGCTACAAAGGTAAAGGTGACGCTTTAGATAAAAATTATTACAGCGGTATCAAATTGTTGGATCAAGTAACAAAAGTTACGGAGGGGCTCATAGCCCAACTAATTAGGGAGGGAGTCTAGACAAGATGCAGTTTGGGTTTGTGCCAGGGAAAAGCACCACTGATGCTGTATTTCTGATAAGACTGCTTCAGGAGAAATACATAACCAAAGATAAACCTCTGTACTTGGCTTTCGTCGACATGGAAAAAGCCTTTGACAGGGTCCCCTAATCCCGTGGTCAATGTGGAAACTAAGGATAGATAAGTGGTTAGTGAGAGCTGTACAAGCCATGTACAGGGAAGTTGTCAGTAAGGTGAGGGTCGGCAACGAGTATAGGTAAGAATTCCAGGTAGGGGTAGGGCCCACCAAGGATCAGTCCTCAGCCCCCACCCCTTATATATATATATGTATGTATATGTGTGTGTATATATATATATGTATGTATGTATGATATATTTAAAAAAAAACTTAGGGAATAATAATAATTATTCCAGGTTATCCAGATATTTACTATTTTACACTTAACTAATGCAAAGCAAACAGTATCAATTATAATATTATTACAAATTTAGGTTTTACCAATAGGACTGCAACTTCAATTTCAGAACAACCTCGTTTTCTGGAGTACACATAGAAAGTTATATCCAAAATACTAATCTAATAATATAAGCATTTTAAAGCCTACTATAACATACAATAAGAATAAAGTACATTAGAATTAATTATAAATGATTTAAACATATTTTTAAAAATATATATACCTTACCTGTTATTAGTCTGTGGGGAAAGAAGATAATATTAATCAATGCATTGATTAATATATATATATATATACACATGGTTAATATTATATATATATATATACATGGTGATTAATATATATATATATATATATATATACACATGATTAATATATATATATATATATATATACACATGATTAATATATATATATATATATATATACATGGTGATTAATATATATACATAGTGTTTGGGCTAAACTTCAAGATATTTTGTTTCCTCTTTTTCAGGCCCAGTTTCCACGGATAACAGTCAGTGGAAATGTAGAGCATAAAGATTAAAGCTGTAGTTGAGAAAAAGTTAGTTGATATGGAAGGTTGGAAGCCATGTGAATATAGGAGAAGAGTTGACTATCATGATGATTTGCACCAAATATTAAAATGTTCAATGGTCTTGGAACACTCTAAAGGCTGTTAGATAGATGTAGGCAGTTGCAATGGAGTCTATGAAGTTGTGGCCAGGAGCAAGGTGATTATTTTTAGGTGTGTCCCCAGTGAGAGAGACATCATGCCACCCCCACATCATTGAAAAGGGCTTAGGTTCAATTCAGATGGCTATGTGAAGCTGTTGGAGGCTGTGGTCAAACACTGGCTGGAGAGGGCTATTGTTGGAAGACGATGTGGGACAGCAGGATTAGGTTCCTGGCCATACCTTTGGAAAGAGTCAAAACGGGTTGTCGGAAGTTTTGTGACTTCATCAATCACAACCTCCAAATACTTCTGATTATCATCCCATGGAATACTCTGTGTGGGGCACAGTTGAGAAAGAAAGGTACCCTCTGTTCTGCCTGCAACACCAAGCTGAACTGGTGGCGAAGATCAATGAGGTGCTTGAAGATCTTCCTAGAGACACAGTGAGGAATGCACACATCAAGTTCAGGAGCTGTCATGAGCTTCTATGGTAGAAGCTGAGGGCAGCTCCCTTGATTAAACTATTATCTCCCAGCCATAATCTGGTTGACATTTTTTGACTTTATAAAAGATCTTAATTTTTGAATGGGATTTTGGGATTTCTTTACCTTTTTGCAAACTGTTGCATTTTAGCCAAAACACTTTGTATATATATACATGTATATATACATACATATATATACACACACTTTTTTTACACTAGGCACAAGGCCTGGAATTTGTGGCAAGGCAGTCAATTAGATAGACCACAGTACACAACTGGTACTTAATTTATCGACGCTGAATGGATGAAAGGCAAAGTCGACCTCGGCGGAATTTGAACTCAGAATGTAAAGGCAGAATAATTACCTATTTCTTTACTACCCACAAGGGGCTAAACACAGAGAGGACAGACAAACAGATTAAGTCGCTTATATCGACCCCAGTGCGTAATTGGTACTTATTAATCGACCCCGAAAGGATGAAAGTCGACCTCAGTGGAGTTTGAACTCAGAACGTAGTGGCAGACGAAATACTGCTGAGTATTTTGCCCAGCGTGTTAACGGTTCTGCCAGCTCGCTGCCTTATACACATAAGGATAACCTAAAGAACATGCACAGTACAAGCGGTAAAGCACGAGAAGACAGAAAAGTGAACACTTCCATTAAAATAATTTCTTTTGGCAGCTGCAGCTGGTAAATTCTGAAATCATGCCTGAAGCCAAATTCTCCGTCATTCTCCCTGCTTATGTGATTGTGTTTACATATGTGTGTGTATGCAGCAAATGATCATGATACCTGGGACAATTAGTCTACAAGACCTTCTTAAGATTTAAAGGATATTGGTTAGAACTGGATGCTTTCCTTCACAGCTTTGCTACCAAGCAGGTGGCTGGTCAAGATTTATTCTAATTTAAGAAGAGAAAAAAAACAAACATATACATACATACATACACTACATACTTACATACACACATACAAGTACATACAACACACACATATATAGATACATACAAATAGACAGGCACATACATACACACAGGTACATACAACACACATACATACATTCTGAAAGCCCAAATCATTATTCAGTCTAACAAGGTGTTTTTCAAGAATTTAATTTTAGGCGGAAAGGAAAAAATAAAAAAAAAGTTCTTCAAATTCTACACAATTGCCAGACTTCTGTTTTACAACTGAGATCAAGTCTATCAGAAAATTCAATGAATAGCTTTTGTTTTCCATGAGACTTATTTTCAAAATCATTAATAATTCTTCATTATTTTTGTTTTCTTGAAATAAGTTTTATTTTGTCTGAGTTAAAATTTTATTCTATTTAATTCAAACCAAAATTTTTTTTCCATTTCAGATTTTCATTTTCCTCTTTATAAATTTTAAATTTCTTTTATTCTTTTACTTGTTTCAGTCATATGACTGTGGCCATGCTAGAGGACCACCTTAAGGGGTTTTAGTTGAACAAATCGACCCCTGGACTTATTCTTTGTAAGCTTAGTACTTACTCTATCGAACATTTTTGCTGAACCACTAAGTTACAGGGACATAAACACATCAACATCAGTTGTCAAGCAATGGTGATGGTGGTGGTAGTGGTGGACAAACACCGATACAAGCACACAAATATATACATTTGTACATATATATATACACACCATCATTAAATATGACTGAGGGTGTTAGAACACCTATCCTGCTAGAAATAAGAGCTAAAGGGCTCTATTGCTGCAGTCAACACATATATAATTGTGTTCATACATGCCAGCAGTGACCACACATGGCCGGAAATTGTCAACTGTGATGTCCCTTTACCATACAGTTCCAGCCTTTGATCAAAGAGGATGGTTCAGCCTAAAGCTGAAGGGACATCCCAGTTGCCAATTTCTTCTGATCGTGAGTCCAATGCCCTAACCCCTAAGCCACAGCTGGTCAAAAGGAATCAACCTGCAACAAACCAGAATCCCATCCAAGGAGGAATAGAGACGGCAGAGAAACCCAGGAAGCTTACCACTAAGTTCCATACAGAGTAATAGGGACTCATTGAATTTATTTAGGCATTCCAGAAGAAATGGATTTGCAGGAGTTCTTCACTTTCTCAGTTACCATTTGGATTGAGCAACTCCAATTTATGGAATTAGAGTTTCTCCTATTAACTAGAAATAATTTAGAAAATTATTATTATTATTATTGTTGTTGTGTCAGTTCACACAAAGGGTAAAGGTCATGAAGACTGTTTCATTTGCAAACACTTTTCTCGATGCCAGACATCACAAGACATCACTTGCAACATCCACTCAGAACTGGAGAATCGTTGAAGGTCGCACAGAACATAAGACGACGATGATGGATGACAAGAAAGATAAATAAAGACACTGTGGATGAGAAACTTGAAGAGTAAATGAGAAAACCTACAAGTTTTAAGGGCTGAAATGTGTTTAACTTTTATAAGGTTTTCAGGTGAAAGGGATTGGGGTTCACCAAACAGTGGGAGTTCACTCACTGGAGACCGTTGCACTTATTGCAGAAATAAACCCATTCTTACATTAACATTTTGAGAAAAGAAGAAAGGAAAAGTATTACTTATCTATTCAACACTGAGTTTGAAGAATTGATAGAAATCAGAGGAAAACATGTCCAAAAACAAAATACTGAATCAAATGAACAACCATGATATTAAATATTAGTTTCAGATTTTGGCACAAGGCCAGCAATTTTGGGAGAGGAGCCAAGTTGATTACATCAACCCCCCAGTGGTAAACTGATTCTTATTTTATTGACCACTGAAAGGATAAAATGCAAAGTGGACCCCTGCAGCATTTGAACTCAGAAAGCAAAGACGGATGAAACAATGCTTGACATTTTGCCCAGTGTGCTGACCATTCTGCCAGCGCATCACTTGCATGATATCACATACATTACACAGTTATTGTTGACTCTGTGCTTGACCGGTGGCTGTTTGTCCATACAGTTACAATGGAAGACACCAGGGTAGATTCCTAACATTGTTGCCGATAAAAAAAAAGTTATATATGTTCAACAAAACACAAGTTCTGAGTGAACATAAGTGAAAATATCTGTGGTCAGTCGGCCAGTAATGGATCTATCATGAAGAAATCAGTGAAAGTCTGACAAGCATATGTGCAGGAGTGGCTGTGTGGTAAGTAGCTTGCTAACCAACCACATGGTTCCGGGTTCAGTCCCACTGCGTGGCACCTTGGGCAAATGTCTTCTACTATAGCCTCGGGATGACCAAAACCTTGTGAGTGGATTTGGTAGAGGGAAACTGAAAAAAGCCTGTTGTATATATATATATTTATATATATATATATTTATGTGTGTCTGTGTCTGTCCCCCAACATTACTTGACAACTGATGCTGGTGTGTTTACGTCCCTGTAACTGAGTAGTTCAGCAAAAGATACTGAAAGAATAAGTAGTGGGCTTACAAAGACGAAGTACCATGTGCAGCTCATTTGAAGAAAAGGCAGTGACTAGTATAGCTGAAATTGAATATCTGAAAATTGCAGGATCTTTTCTGGATGCCGATGAAAATGAAGGATTTTAAGCATACAGGGCAATCTAGATTTTTCTCTGAAGGGTTTAATTCAACGATGGATTAACCATTAAGTAAAATAAGTACATGCTTAGGGCATCAAGGGAAAGGGTCACCACAGAAATGGCAAATGGTTCACGGCACAAAAATTAACCCTTAAGTAAAATGAAATTGTGTTTAGATGATGAGGGGAAGGAGGTGGGGCACCACAGAAATGGTAAATCGTTTACAGCACAAAAGAAATCTCTTTAAACTTGATAAAATAATATTTAAAGTGGTTTATATGATCAGAAATATAGTTTCGAAGTGTTCTTCATGGTGTCATAGCAAAGTGTGATGTGTGTGCGTATGCTAATAATGTTGGAAGTGGTTTATATGATTGGAAATATAATTTTGAAATGTTCATGGTGTCATAGTGAGGATCTTCTGATCAAAGACTTTGCAATTAAAAAAAAGGTAGGAGAAAACTTTTCATATATAAACAAACTGGAACTATGCAAAAATAAACATTTTTTATCTTGCTGAGGGAAATCAAAATCTTTTAAGTGTTTAGGGTCTGAATCCGGCCCTGGTTTAACTGGATGGTTTGCACCCTTTGAAACAGAATGGATACACTGGTATGTTGCAATCTCTTAAATATTTTTGAAGTCTCAGAAGACCGAATGTTGATGAGATTACAAAGACTTCTTGAAGCTGAAATAGACTGTTAAAGCAGTCATTTGGGATGGAGGGCCGAAGAGTTTTAGCAAAACAGACAAGAAACTCTAAAGGCTTGGTTTCAATGTGAGAAAATCCAGAAGACAGGGTTTCACACTTTGAACCGAGTCTGAGGCTTTCAAATGCTTTGTTACAAAGGAATTTTCAGACGAAACGAATAATATTGCTTCTCTGAGAAGAAGAGAGGAAATCAGAAAAGATGTTCAGACACAGGTGTGGCTAGACGTTTGCTTATCAATCACATGGTCCCGGGTTCAGTCCCACTGCATAGCAACTTGGGTGTCTTCTGCTATAACCTTGGGCCAACAAAAAGCATTGTGGATTAGGAAGATGGAAATTGAGAGAATCCCATTGTATATGTATGTGTGTGTGTTTGTCCCCCACCACTGCTTGACAACTGGTGTTGGTGTGTTTATGTCCCCGCAACAAAGCGATTTGGCAAAAGAGACTGATAGAATAAGTACCAGGCTTTAAAAAAATAAGTACTGTGGGATTGTTCATTGAACTAAAACTCTTGAAGGCAGTGCCCCAGTATGGCCACAGTGAAACAAATGATAAAAGATTGAAGATAAATGAACTCTCTGGATGTTTCGTATCCTGGTCACATGAGAGAGTTGACTCATGTGATCAGATTGCGATAGATAGATAGACAGGCAGGTAGGTGGATGGATGGATAGAAGACAGAGAGATAAACATACATTTATACTTATAGATGCCCACACATGCACATACGTTTGCGTGAATAATCCTCCCTCCCCCCACCTTATGTGAGTGTTTGAAAATGAGTTAGTTTCTGAAGAACTACTTCAAGTTATTGAATTATGCTGTATTCATTTATTTCTGATGAGTTTAGAAGATTGCCACATAGAAGAGGATATTCCGATTATTCCGAAATAGAAGGATAACATTCTTTTTTTTTGTTATAAGGATTTTTAGGTTGTTGTTGTTGATATACCTGTGGAGCATCTAAATATATATTTTCGCTTGTGGCGACATTAAGCAATAAGTTTTCTAAGCTTATTGTGTTTTGGTTTAGTGTTTCACAATTGTGTCTAAAAGCAACGGAAACCATTGGTTTGTGTTATAGTTGCCACTTTCTCTAAAACCCTCCACATGTGTGTGTGCATGTATATCTCTGCTTCTGTGTGAATATATCTATATTCAGTAGTTGTGTATGTCTGTACGTATATACTCAAGTACGTGTTTGCATACACGTTTTATTTCAGAAATCTAATTCCTAATCAATATATTTTTGTAATTGAAAAATCCTTCATAACTCCATATCTCGAGCCCAACCATGACAACCCCATAACACAACTGTAATCCTCATCCTATCACTCCTTTTATTCATACTTCTCCTTCTCACATGCAATCCTTATTCTTTCTTTTCTCTCTCTCTTCTTTCCTCCCTTTCTTTCTTTATACTTTTTTTTATCATGAATTACCCTAATACTATGCCTGGGACTGAACTCGGAATATCTAGGTGATTGCACTACACTAACCAATGTCTTTATCTGCCACGCTATGCCCGTAAGCCAATCCCAAGTTCAATTCCAAGCAATGCACTGAGGTAATTAACAACCAATCAACTAAAGCAAGAAATGTCACAAAACACAAAATGCAGAATGAGAAGCGGGATCAAAAAAAGGGGTTCGAAATCCCGGTACAACACAAGGCACCTGAAGATGGCTGGAGCATGCAAAAGCCAAAAACATAGAGAAAGCAATAAACAAGATGAGGACACAAAAACGACGAAGAGAAACAATATCTTTTACTTGTTTCAGTCGTTAGACTGCGGCCATGCAGCCCCCTCCCCCGCTCCCTTGAAGAACTGAACCCGGAACCATGTGGTTGGAAACCACCCATCTTAAACAGCTATTTATGCAATGAACTCCACTCAGCATCTTCTCTTTGTTGAACCTTGGGCTTCGTTTATAGAAAGCTGTCTCCAGTCTCAAATTCATTTTCCGTGCATTCTTTGTTCTTTGTGTATTTTTTTTCTGTTTGAAAGTCCGTCATGGATGATTCTTCAAAAGAATCTATTAATCTTTCATCTTTTTACTTGTTTCAGGCATTAGACTGCGGCCATGCTGGAGCACCGCCTTGAAGAACTTTCAGTCGAATGAATCGACCTTTGTGCTTTTTTTTTTAAAGCCTGATACTTATTCTGTTTCTTATAGCCAAACTGCTGAGTTACGGGGACGTCAACAAACCAACACCAGTTATCAAGCGGTGATGGGAGACAACACACAGATAGATGCACGACGAGCTTGCCTGAAGTGGGACTGAACGCAGAAGCATGGGATTGGGAAGCAAAATTCTTAGCACACAGCCATGCCTGAATCTATAAATAGAGAAGTCTTGGGCTTGTCTGGGCTTTGAACCTGGGATTTCTCACAGTTTAAGTCAAAAATCATTCCCCAAAAAGCCAGCTTACAACATACGTATATACATACACACACACTCATATATATATATATATATATATATATATATACACACACACACATGTACACTTACATACATTTGCAAATATATAAGTACACACACACGCACAGCCAACCAGTGAGATCTAGAGAAGCATTCTCCACTTAGTTTTCTATAATAATAATAATGATGATAATAATATATATATAGCCTAATCGTGTTTATATGCATCACTAACTCTCTCTCTCTCTCTATATATATATATATATATATATACATACAATATGTTACATTACTCGGTAGTCAAGATAAAACTCTGAGTTTCAGATGCCGAAGTGGAAATCCA